>NC_079435.1:23344401-23550711 GCF_903798145.1 Danio aesculapii | reverse complement strand
GTAGTTGTTTATATTGCAACCATGCAATTTATGTATTAGGATAGTGCCTCTTTTAAAAATTTATAATTTCGATACAGCGCATCAGCATCCATCAGCCTGTCTTACTGAGCAGAGCAGAGACAGTTGACGTTCCGCCACAAAATGGCAACAGAGACCACATAATAAGTCTCTAGAGGAGCAAAACTCATATTTCAAACTACAACTGATCAAATCATTATAAAATGGGTAAGTGACGAAGTCAATTTCTTTCTTTTGTATGTTGTAGTGCTGTATTTATACCATGGTAATTGTAGTGTATTGTTGTGTTGTGAGATGGGACTCGCCAACTAAACTCTGTTTCTAATGAGTCTCCTGTTTTCGTTACTAGTTCAGTAAATAAAAAGAAAGAAGAAATGGCCACATTTAGAGTTTTTCCTTATCGCAAACACAACAGTAATCTGGAAGTGTTTGCGTTTTGCTTTGGCTTTTTCTGGGTTAATTAATGTGATCTCCCATTTGCAACAGAGAAATACTAGGAAATCTCTTGATGGAATTTTATGCCTTTCAGTTATAATCTTAAAATATGAGCAAAATCGCTTGTTTTGTCATCACTTTAGATATTATGCTAGAGCATCATTGAAATACTAGCTCTAAAATGACGTGTTTTTAAGCAACAGTTTGTGTATATGTATATATATATATATATATATATATATATATATATATATATATATATATATCTATATATATATATATATATATATATATATATATATATATATATATATATATTTGTATGTGTGTGTTTGTATGTGAACATTGATAATGGGTTAAAATAAAAAATAATAATTTAAAGGAAACCCAAAGCAACCAAAAACAAAACAAAATAACATTCAATATAACAAATAGTTGGTCTGTTGGTCTGCATTTAAAGAGCTGTTTACTTTCAGTTTAGCTTAGTTTAGACCTAATTAAAGATTTGTTGATCTAGATTTGTTTCATTTGAGCTCAGGTGCAATGCTTAGTTTTAGACAATGACCAGCAATTCTGGGATTAAATCTATAACCTGTGATTTAAAACGTTCATCTGCGATTTGATTTAGTCCTCCATAATGGGTTCACTGTTATAATTAAACACCAGCAGTGTCAATATTTAATTACCTTCTTGATTAACTATCTGAATTCTCTCTCTGATGGTAAGCAGCTCTTGTAGAAATACATAAAGGAAATAAATGTGCAAAATGGCAGCTGGATTTACAAACTGCTACATAGAGATTGCTAATAAATGCAGGAAGGGATGGAATATGTGTATAATGTTTTTACATTGCACTTAGGCTTGATTAAAGTAAATACCCTCATGTAATTGTATTTTTGATTAATTTTATAACTACATTTATAATTATACTGTTGACCGTCCCTTACACCTCACCCTTAAACCTACTTGTACAACCAAACCTGTCCCTAACCCTACCCAAATTCCACCTCAAGACCACCAGACGTGTTCTGCAATACATTTATGAATACAGTAAGTACAAATATTTATATTTTGATTTAAATGCATAGCATTTAAGGCTACTTAATATAAAGTTTGGTGCTACAGAATTATAAATGTTGATTTATGTTATTGATGCATTCATCCATCCAGTCTGCACATACTGTACAGTAGTTATAATATTTAACATTGCAGTACTAACAATACAATACTACAAAATTAGTTTTTTTTTTTAAAAAACAAACAAAGCTGACAAGACAAAAAAGAATCAATAAGTAATCACCAGCTGAACCATTGAAAAAGATAACCTTTGTTCAAAATGTGAATAGGTTATTAGTGAGAATAAATACTTTTATAAGCACTAGGTGTCAATCATTTTAGTGTCTTTAAAACTACTTTAGCTATGAAAAGTTTCATTTTATATAGGTCTGATATTGGAAAAATCTAACATGGCTATATATATATATATATATATATATATATATATATATATATATATATATATTATATATATATATATATATATATATATATATATATATATATATATATATATATATATTTGTTTTTGTTCTAAGTAAGTATTTGTAAAAAACATGCTATTTGTGCCTTTCTGAATATCGTATTCGGGTTCAGCTCCACCCATAGTAAGTTTATCAAGCATGTTATTAAAGTCATGTTGGCGACGCAGTGGCGCCGTAGGTAGTGCTGTCGCCTCACAGCAAGAAGGTCGCAAGTTTGAGCCTCGGCTGGGTCGGTTGCCGTTTCTGTGTGGAGTTTGCATGTTCTCCCTGCGTTCGCGTGGGTCTTCTTTCGGGGTGCTCTAGTTTCCCCCACAGTCCAAAGACATGCGGTACAGGTGTATTGGATAGGCTAAATTGTCCAGAGTTGTATGAGTGTGGGTGAGTGTGTATGGATGTTTCCCAGAGATGGGTTTGCTGGAAGGGCATCTGCTGCATAAAACATGTGCTGGATAAGTTGGCGGTTCATTCCGCTGTGGCGACCCCAGATTAATAAAGGGACTAAGCCGAAAAGAAAATAAATGAATGAATAAATTCATGTTTATAGGACTTTTACAATGCAGATTGTGTCGAAGCAGCTTAACGTAGAAGTTCTAATAAACTGAAAATGTGTCAGTCCAAGCATTTTTTTTTTCAAAATATGTTCTTTTGTGTTCAACAGAAAAAAAGAAACTCATGAAGGTATAAAACAAGTAAAGAATGAGTAAATTATGACCAAAATAAACCATATACTGTACAGACTATGCAGTGTTATTTTACATTTAGTTATTATTTTCAGTACTTGGAGATTGTTAGACTATCCAGAGGACCGTAAAGTATTGAATGTTTCATTTGTATATTTTTTCCGTTGCATTTACCACTTGTAACATTTGTTTTGTTGTGTCCACCATCTTGGATTAGCTTTCACCAAACCCGTTTCCCCTTTCTGGAATTGCAGCATCTGTAAAGGTTAAATGTGATGCTGACTTAGAAGTTGGCTTTAGATTTTTTTTGGAGCAGCCTTTTGTTAACTCCTTAAAATGTTGCTTGTGTTGACATCTGACCGATTTAGAACAGAGTGTATTGGACAAAGAGTGCTTTGAAATGCATTGATGGCCCATATACATTACATGCTGCTGAGCTTGATTTTTACATTAACCTCCAGTGCCCTGATGGGAGAAGGACTCCAGATCTGATGGTGTTCAGCATGAGCAACATCCACCTCCTCTGGAGAGAGATTAAACATCTGCTGAAACTACACACTCACACCTAGTGCAGCTCATATTATTCAATTTCTGAAACACTCCTGATGGTCACAGCACGTCTGTAACTTGATTAATTCCAGGGCTTTTAAACTTTATTTCTTTTTATGAGTCTATTCATTTAGGCAGGACTCATTTACTCAGAATCATCTTCATGAAATTAAAACCTCCAGATGTCTGTGTTCCTCCTCAGTGTTCTCTTCCTCTTCTCCTCACGGATTTATGTATTACTACTATAGTACCTTTTTCTACTAAATTATATGGATACACTTGCCACTTTGAAATAACACATAAATACAATCTTTTTATCCTATTTAGTGATTTGGGTTTCTGCTTTGTCATTATGGATCTAATTGGTAACATGTTATTGTATTGTTAACTATTTTAAAATACAGCTTTATAGTTAAAACAGTAAAATTGTTTAATAATGTTGGTCTATACAGTTAAAGGCATAATTAATATACCTACTGTGAAATTGATATTCTTTTTCTGATATTTCCCAAGTGATGTTTAACAAACCAAGGAATTGTTTCACAGTATTCAATTCAAGGTTATTTGAATAGTGCTTTTCACAACAATTATAGTTTCAAAGCAGCTTTAAAAAAGGCGCACATTATTGCAATATAATCAAATTCATGTTATTAGTTGCCTTAACTTTATTAGTCACTATTAACTTTTTACAAATTTCCCAGCCATGTCTTGCAGCTGGAAAGACATCCGCTGTGTAAGACATGCTGATAAGTTGGTTGTTCATTCCGCTGAGGCAACCCCAGATTAATTAAGGGACTGAGCCAAAAAGAAAATGAATGAATGAACTTTAACTATTTTTTTAACTAATTAACATAGTAACTAATGGCTTTTAACAGTTAAAGTTATATATATATATATATATATATATATATATATATATATATATATATATATATATATATATATATATATATATATACATGGGTATCCCGCGGTCATCATCAAAATCATCAAAACCTGTTAATAGAGATAGTGACTTTCATAACTGACAAAAAAAAACTGTGATCTGACCAGGGCATTAAACAATAACAAAATAAGACAACTAACCTCGTCAGCAACTGCATAGGACTAAGTTCTTTGACTTAAAGAGGGCAAAAGAGATAACATAGTTTTTGAAGACCGTAGGCTAAACAATGTTTTATACATTTATTTCTTTTTAAGATTTATTTTCAAAACAAATTTATAATGACAGATTGTTTATGGAAAGGCAATGTACCACACACTGGATGTCATGTCATGTCAATGCGAAAATAAAGTACTGTAAATCAAAATAAGAAACAAACATATAAACATAGAAGTATTTTAAACAAAGTGCCTGGTGTATTATATAAACAGGGAGTGTGTCTCCAGGAAGGCTATTCCAGAGTTAAGGAGCCATATATGAGAAGGTGCAACCTCCTTTAGTGGACTTTGCTATTCTAGGTATCACCAGTATTTTCTATTGTGTGTGTGTGTGTGCGTGTGCGTGTGTGTTTGTGTGTTGGCTAGAATAAAGCAACTTTTAATAAATAAATATTTAAATTAAGGTTAAAATTATTAGCCTCGATGAGATTTTTTTCGATTGCTCACAGATTGCCTACCTCTGTTATCCAATGACTTGCCTAAATAATCAAACTTTCATATAGCCTAATTAACTTAGTTAATCTTTTAATTGCACTTTAAGCTGAATACTAGTATCTTAAAAATAACTAGAAAAATATTGAATGTTGTCATCATGGCAAAACAAAACAGTTTAGTTATTAGACATTAGTTTAATCTGCAGATTTGGTTTTTAGCCCATCATTGAGTCTTTGTATTTACTTGTGTAAATGTGTGTAAATTTACATTTATTCAATTTTTAAATAAATTTCACTAATATTATTGTGATATAATAACAGTAATAATAAAATATTCATATGATATATTTATATAATACAGTAAAGTAATATTTTCTGACTTAGTGGATTTATTATATAGAGAGTTGCTTTGTTTACCAAATAAGTGGATCTAATCGTATTTGCATTGTAAACATTAAATAAAAGATAAAAATGTAATTTTTTTTTCATATATTAGGATTGTGGTTAAGATACTCCTAAAATCATTCAGCATAAATCATAGATTTTTTACTAAATTCTCAGCAGAAATAGCAAAAAATGTCCACAGATTCTTTCTGGCTCTAGACATTAGTTAATAAAACTGTTGTTAAAAAATGTGTCAAAAATGTCTGTTAAACAACACATATAAATTAGCATATATAATAAAGATATTATATATACGTTATATACAGTATGTTATATGAAATATTTTTTTGAAATAATTATTGAGAGCTAATAATTTTGTCTTCAACTGTAGGCTATGTGTGATTCTCTCTGTAAATGCTAGATTTACCATACAGTATACAGTATTATTCAAATCTTCAAATGACGACAAATATTAAGTAAGTACTGAATCAGCCTGAAAAAAAAAACCTTTTATTTACCTTGTGTTTTTCAATCAAAGTAATTCTATTTTGTAGAAAACACTACGTGGCTTATGACAGGCTTAGCACGTAGACAGCTGCATGTGTATGTGGAAATAACAATTACAGGCACCCTAAGTGTTCTTGACCAAATTACAGTTTATTTCAATATGCTCTCAAAAATTCTAATCAGCCACTAAATGTGGACATGAGTTGCACGGCTTGTCTTAATGCATCTAAATAGTCTGTGCTCAGCTTCTCCTCGTTAGCCGTCTCTCTGTTTTGAAGACTTTTGAGTTTCTCAAGAGCGCCTTGCTGTTCCAACTAGTTTGGCTTCAAGCTGTACAGCATCTGGGATCTGAATGGCAGTCAGCTCTCTCATCATTATAGTGCACTTTACTGCATTCTGCCCCTTGGTTGTAATTGCTGAGCATCTTCCATGGCCAAAAGAAGGATGCTTTTATGAAACGCTATTTGTATATGTATATATATATATATATATATATATATATATATATATATATATATATATATATATTATATATATATATATATATATATATATATATATATATATATAATTTTTTTTTTTTTTTTTTTTTTTCAGATTGTGTAACTTGTTTGCTTGTTAGCTAAACTATTCAAAGAGAAAACTTTAAGTTTGAGGAAAAATTTGATTAAAATGAAAACATCTCCTAGAAACAGGGGCAAAATGACAAAAACATGAACAAAAATGTCTCACAAATTTAAGATGCACACTGAATGCTGGGATTGAATAAACACTAGTGGTACGCAGGCTTCTAGTGGTATGTAGAGGAATACTAAATAATAAAATAAAATAAAACGTTTATTACTCTTTGGCTCGAATGATTACACAGATGAGATCAGCAACCAATGTTCCCTGAAGCGTACGATCACATGGGTGTGCTTAGAACGTTTACTTTACTTCATGTTATCAGATACTAAAAGTCAACCCGCTTTAGTGCAGAGCCAGAGAAAGAGGCGAGCGGCGCTTGCGGAGCAGATACATGCTGGAGACGCACTTTTGCAGACCAGTGCTGTTATGTTGGCATTTCGGTTACTGCATGCTGCATCATTTGCAAAATAATTATCACAAATGTGTTAAAACGTGTGTTCATAGTTGTGTAAAATAATGCGTGTTTTCGATATATTAAGTTATTTGTTTTGTAAAGCAGCAAGGCTTTTGATTTAATTTGTTACCTCAAATTTAGGCTACTTTATATGGATGTGATTCAAATGTTGTGGGACACAGAACATAGACTCAAGCAACATTGAAGCTTGGAGCTATAGAATATAGCCTAATTAAAGTTAGTCTCAGTGTGTGGTTAGCACAAACTCCACGGTCCACTTAAGATGAGATCTCAAATCAAGGAAAATCCGCACGTATTATTGGATAGATCACGTATGAATTGGTCAAGCAGTGTATTTATGCATATAAGCTAATCACTTACTTTTGACACACATACTCTAATGGACGCGCAGTAAGCAGATCTAATTTCTAATTTAAATATGTAATTCCAAATCATTTAAAATACAAGTTAATGTTTAGATTTCAAAGATACACAAATATGTCACGTGTACATGCAACATATTTCAAAATGTGTCAAAAAATTATTTATGTTTTACCTATAAGCCCAGTACAGTGTTAATGTTCAAACTATTTATAATGCTTAAAGTGGCTGACAATAATAAATATTCTTAATAATAGGAATTAATCTTCCTTGTCATTATGGTGGTACTCGGAGAGACAATTTTTTTCTGAGGTGGTACTTGATGAAAAGTGATCTATCTATCTATCTATCTATCTATCTATCTATCTATCTATCTATCTATCTATCTATCTATCTATCTATCTATCTATCTATCTATCTATCTATCTATCTATCTATCTATCTACCTATCTACCTATCTACCTACCTACCTACCTACCTACCTACCTACCTGTCAGTCTGTCTGTCTGTCTGTCTGTCTGTCTGTCTGTCTATCTCTTTAGATTGTATAACATGTTTGCTTGTTAGCTAGTGAAACTTTATATTTGAGTGAAAAAATTTGGTACAAAATAAAGATATCTCTTAGAAACGGGCTTGTAACAAAAATACAAAAACATAAACAAAACCATTCCACAAATGTAAGACGCACAATAAATGCTGTTAAACGAATTTTAAAAATTGTTATTTATTTGAACAATTTAACAGTAATCCCTCTGTGTTGTCAAAAAACAAAAACAAAGTATTTAATTAAATTTCAGTTTACTGGTCTCTTAACATGAAGTTGATTAAATATTCAGACATAATATTTTACTTGTCATCTTTAATATTTATCATCAGGTAACCAAGAGTATGCAAACCTTTTTATTATTATTTATTATTGACAATTTATTATTGTTACGGGTGGCACTGTTGCCTCACATCAAGAAGGTTGCTGGTTTGAGTCCAGGCTGGGCAAGTTGGTATTTCTGTGTGGAGTTTGCATGTTCTCCCTGTGTTGGCGTAGGTTTCTCCAGGTGCTCCGGTTTCCCCCATAGTCCAAAGACATGCGCTATAGGTGAATTGAATAAACTAAATTTGCTGTAGTGAATGGGGTGTGTGTGTGTGTGTGTGTGTGTGTAAATGAGAGAGTGTCTGGATGTTTCCCAGTACTGGGCTGCAGCTTGAAGGGCATCTGCTGCATAAAACATATGCTGGAATAGTTGGCGGTTCATTCCGCTATTGAATATATTTACTAACTGTCAAAATGATTTGAAGTATTTGTCTTGTGAACTATAATTAAAAATCTTTTATGTAAAATATCTTACTCAGTTTCTTCTGTTGAGGAAAAATAAGATATTTTGAAGAAAGCTAAAGACATGTAACCATTGGCAAAGAAATAAAACAAACATTATGGAAGTCAATGGTTACAGGTTTCCAACATTTTTCAAAAATATCTTTTTGTTCAGCAGAAGAGAGAAACTCATGAAGGTTTGAATTAAGTAAAGGTTGAGTAAATGATGACAGATTTTTCATTTAGGGTGGAGATTAATTAATTAACACATTCTGTAAGGCAGTGTTTCCCAACCCTGTTCCTGAAGGCACACCAACAGTACACATTTTCAACCTCTCCCTAATCAAACACACCTGAATCAACTTATCATAACATCAGAAGAGACTCCAACACCTGAAGTTAATGGGTCAGAAAAGGGAGACAACCAAAATATGTACTGTTGGTGTGCCTCCAGGAACAGGGTTGGGAAACACTGCTGTAAGGTCTACACAACTTTCGAGGACAACTGTATACAGTATATGAATATATTTACTAACGGTCAAAATGATTTGAAGTATCAAGATGTGCCTATGTTACACTTATAATTGGTTATCAAGGAATAACATACCTTGGACTGTCTTTGATTGATCAATCAGGACCAAGCATTCCACAGAGCCATGTAATAAATAATAATAACACTTGCATCATATTTACTAAATGAAGGTCATTGCTGCTTGTTTCTGACTAATTCTGAGATGCTGATTCCTAAAACGGTGAGCGGATTTGCTTCAGGAGATTTGGCTTCGGCTGTCTCTGTGTTAAGGTCTGAATCTCTACTCACATTGTAGGGGGTGTAAACATTCTTAAGGTCAGTCTTTCTACTGTCTGGCTGACAGACAGATGATGTATTGGTGGTTGAAAATAAGTTACCTCATGGGCACTTGGTGAGGTAAGAATGTGTTTATTAACCTCATGAATTTACTTCACTCGACTGAGCTGGGCCGTATCAGCGCTCCAGGATATGACCTCAGAGGCGTCCAGACAGGTGCATTTGTCAGACGGGTTGTGATCCTCACCTAGAATGACATCCCCGTTGGCAAATGTGCTACAAAGAACAAGAAATAGGCCAGTAGATCTAGTCAAGGATCTTGAGAGTAGAAGAACTAGTAGGGTTGTTGTTTCTTTGTGAATTTAGATTTGATCTTTTTGAACAGAAGAATAGATAGTAATTTTTTTTTTATATATTTGAGGACAACATGCATTTAAAATTCCATAAAGAAATAGTTAATATAACAAATAATGTGAATTTCTGTATTGCTTCTAGGGCTGGGTATGGAGTTCGATACTTTTTAAGCACCGACCGAACTGTCTCGATACTACAGAGTATCGAAAAAATCATTTTCGTTCGGTACCAAATTTCGATACCCAAGGGTATAATCTTGTCAACGTCAGTGAGCACCACTTGGAGAAAACCTGCATCCTTAACGTGCCCGGATCAAATGCTGGTGATTGGCTGCGCTGTGGCGAGGCTGTCTTGAAAATCAATAGTTTACGGCGGTTACGCCTACTTGCGCAGAGCTTGTCAAATTGTCAAACAGACATACAAAATCAGTTAACTTTTAGCACTTCTTGCTTGTGTAAGACAAGTAAACAAAAATAACTTTATTCAATGATTTATCCATGGGAGGATCAGAAAGCTCTTGGATTAAATAAAAAATATCTTCATTTGTAGATAATTAATGACAGAATTTCAATTTTTGGGTGAACTAAACCTTTAAGCAGCAGTAAGCCTCACAAATACTTAAAATTGATTGACTTAAAACTGCTTGAACTTTATTAAAACTGTTTGCACTAATATATTGTGTTAACTACACTTTGTTCATTTTGTACTTTTGTTCTTTTGTTTATTGGTCTTAGAGATAAGCCTGCTGTGAAAAGTGTCACAAACATCCTGAAAAAATAATCTTGTTAAAATATAGTTCTTAAAATAAAAGTATCGAAAAAAGTATCGTTCGGAACCGGTATCGAATTCAGGGTATCGGTATCGGTATGGAAAATTTTGGAACGATACCCAGCCCTAATTGCTTTATAGTTATACAGGCATCTTGATCAGTCGGTTAGTTATGACAGAAATGCATGTCATTATTTATTTTGCTTTGCTCAAGAGTTTGAGTAAAAAAACCCTGCTGGAAAACTCAAGTTTGTTCATTTCGGATTGAAATGACAAGAATGTCACTTCTAATCAGTAATTACATTTTTAATCCATGCACTAAAGTATAAACACTAGCGCAGTATCTTAATAAATGAAGCTGGCGGAGAGAATCATCCATATGATAGCTGCGCAAACATGGAAATTAAAGACAATTTGTAACCTAAACAGATGCAGAGACAAAATCAGCCAAGCATCATATCCTCTCTCCATCACTGCTTCTCTAGAGGCTTTTAACAGATTAAAGATCTGAACCGACTTCCAATGACTTTCACATGGTGTTTTTATGGAAGTTTCACCCAAAAATTCTATATTATGAGCAAAATTCAGAGCTATTTGTCAGTTAAATAAATAAATTATGTCAAATCTAACTAATATTTGACGTTACATTTTAATTTATTACTAATTTAATAATTTTGTAAAGCATTTTGGCTTAACTTGCACTGTTCCACTATACAGTTTTGCCTTGTCTCAGTTAACACAAGATATATTAATTAGTTTTGGGTCTAGGTTATGGGTAATGATTTTTTTTTGAAATGGCGTTTTTTTTCCTGGAGACAAAGCTAAATATATTAACTTTATTTGTTCATAAATTCAGAATCAGTTTTATTGCCAAGTGTGCTTCACACACACAAGGAATTTGATTGGCTACAGAAGCTTCCAGTGTACATAAAGTAACAAGTGACAACACAAATAAATCGGAAAAAATAAAATAATAATAATAAAAAATGATGAACATTAAACAGATGCGGTTAGTGAAGAAACCTGGATGTTGAGTTGTATGTACAGATTGTTATAAATATACAGGTTATAAGGTGCTGTGTACAAGTGCAAATGTAGAAAGTATTGCATTGTATATTGATATAAGGTGCTGTGTACAAGTGCGTATGAGAAAGTATTGCTCATATTTATTGCACAGTAGGGGAATATTTAACTGTTCATAAGGTAGACAGCCTGAGGAAAGAAACTTTTCCTGTGTCTGGCTGTTTTTGTGCTTGGTGCTCTGAAGCGCCGACCAGACGGTAACAGTTCGAACAGGTAGTGTGCTGGGTGTGAGGCGTCCAGAGTGATTTTGCGAGCCCTTTTACTCACTCTGGAAGAGTACAGTTCTTGAAGTGTAGGAAGGGTTGTGCCAGTGATTCGTTCAGCAGTCCGGACTATTCGCTGTAGTCTACGGAGGTCGATTTTGGCAGCTGAGCCGAACCAGACTTGGATTGGATGACAGCTGAGTAGAACTGTACGAGTAGCTCCTGTGGTAGGTTGAACACAGTGCTGTTCATGATGGTGAGTGGGGGGAGTGCAGGGGGGTTTCTCCTAAAGTCCACTATCATCTCCACTGTTTCATAATTCAGTGCTTTATCAAATTGTTGCCTTTGTACTTTTGACTGAATTGTTTTGCAACTTTTAATATTGTTGTTGTTTTTAAGCTGTCATGATGACTCTTATGCTTTGAGACAATTTACTTTTTTAGAGTCCTCTGGGACCAACACAATGGCAAAATGGCAAGTCTTTGATTTAGTGGCTAATTTGTATGAATTCATATGATCTCATTTGTGTAGTTCAGTATGATTTGCTCATCCCCCAATGATGGTTGGGTTTAGGGTTGGGGTTTGGATTTTTAAAATCATACATGTAACTTGAATGAATTCGTACGAATTAGTCACTAAACTGACAAAACATAAAATAGTTATGTTTCCTCATGAGATCAGGCTGCTGGGACTCAAACGTTTGGTCAATAATGGCATATGCAATAGGGCTGTGCAATTAATCACAATTCAATCTTGAATTAGATTTTGGCCTTTGTTGATTATGAAAAAACATTAATTGAGATAAAATGGTCATTGTGTCATATCCGGCCAACTTTAAGCAGTCCACATTTGTTCCTCCGTGAAGCTCACTTTCATTTGGAAATCAGTGAAATCATGTAACATGAATTTTGCTGCAAGTACATGCTTATTTATTAAAGTGTATTTGATTCATTCATGTTTTTACAATCATGAAAAAAAAAACTCTGCTGTTCTGTACATTCGCTCAACCTCAGAAATGAGCAGAACACGGACGGACATATAAAGCCATCTTTTAGCATAAGGTGTGCTTCTAAATGTAATATGGAACGCAAAAATGTGTCAAAATGGCTACTTAGTGGTATTTACATAAACATTCATTTGTTATGTAATAAATTAACCAATAGTTCAGAATGAAAAGGCATGTGATACCATAAATTAGATCCATACCTCTCTTAAACTGACAGTGCTCTATATTCCTGCTGCCGACTGTGCTTATCATTATTAAAAACCAGAAAACACAATCACTCACTGCTTTTGACTCTTAACGACTTTTTTACAGCTTTAATAAGAAACAAATCAAGTTTTATTCTTGATTCGTATGGGTTCCTTGGTATTGAGACTTTAAATTTTTGATTGAGACCTTATTTGCAGGAAAAAAAAAAAAAAATTATATATATATATATATATATATATATATATATATATATATATATATATATATATATATATATCAAAAACATTTTGGTAATATGGCCCAGTGATAATCATTTATATAATCTTGATAACAGTTGTGACCAAAATAATTGTGATTAGGATTTTTCCTACCACCAAGAAGCCCTAATATTCAATTGATTGTTAATATTGAAGTTCATTGTAAAGCCTAACACAATCACTGTCAGCTACACTGTTAACCAGCTTTATGGTGGGCATGTTTCACCCGTGACAAGTGTGACCTCACGCAGTTGATTTAAATGCAGTAAATCTACACATGCTCTAAAAAGACGAGCCATAAATACAAAAGACATCGGTCTTCCAGTTCCAGACACTTGGCTTGAGTCATCGGTCAGAGCTGCCTTTTGAGACGGCAGTAAATCTGTCAGGCGTGCTCTTCATGTCTCTGGGACATAAAAACACCAAATAGAACAATCAAGGCGGAACAATGTTCAACCTGTAATATAACCAATTGCGCCCCAATTGCCTGAGATTGAAAGCCTGCAGTTCTGTCATTCAGGAATATAATTCCTCAGTCTGCACTCGACTGCTTTCACACCGCCGTTTTGATAGAATATAGCTGAGAATTCATTTCAGCCCAAATTGGGCAGCAGGCAAACTTAACCACATGATTATTGGCATCGCTCACAAAATCCTGTAATTCATTCAGAATGATGATGATGCTGAGAAAATGTGTCGCTATATAGGGGTGCAGAATCAAATTTCTCCTAATGTAAACAGTGCGATTCCATGAATGTTTTTGGATGAAAATATTAGCATTCACCTCCTAAACTGCTTTCAGCACCTGCCTTTCACCCGCAGGGACCGAAGCCTGTGCATGTGTGCTAATTCAGGTTCAGCCTGTTATATCTACAGGTGGCTTCCTCCCCCTAGGAGCCAGAGACTTTTTTTCTGAGTCGATGCTGTGCTGTTTTAGCCTTTGGAACTCAATAGGTTTTATAATGAGAGCACCATCTGTTCAAAACAGCCCTCATCTGTTCTCAAGCTAATGTATATCTTATTGGAAACCCGTGCTTCTAAAAATACCTGGCAAAATGGCTTAGTCCTTCTACCTAACCTGGCGCAGGCTCCCCCACATTGTAATTAGACCAGGCCCGCATATCCATCAAGCAGCTGATGAGAGCATATTTGATATGACAGAGAACAGTAAGCCCATCTAAAGGCAATTTAACTGGGAGAGAGAAGAAGTATTGGGAGAGAACTTGAAGGGAACTAAAAACATGATTTATCATCCTTCCAGGCCGAAAAAGTGTATAATATCTGCATGATTGCACAACAGAGTCGTGCTGATTGAGGAAGAAAAAGCAATTACAGTTTGATTTGATGACAAATTAGCTGCAGTGTAAAATGCACATTGTTTTATGAGATATACGTGTCTTACAGTGTACATGATATCGTTTTGTGTAATTAGCACTGCTGTAGTATGACACGGCAGTGTGCTAAGTTCTATCATCTAATCAGTTTATTTTCAATTATGTAAAAACGCAGTTTACACATACACTGCATTGAAATGAATGTTTGTTTTCTATGGTGGGCATGTTTTTTTTTTTTTATTCAGTTTTTTATGAGCTGTTTCTCAATTCCAAGAACGCAGAGAACGGACTTGCGTTCTCATGGATACTGGTCTTGGCAAGTTCCCTCGGAAGAATGAACTCGGGAAACCACGAGAAAACAGAACGCGTCCTATGAGAAATGAGATGCTGCGTTCTTCCTGATGGTCACATAACGCATTTTTTACTGAAAATTATGTAAACATTACAGCATTCATACAATGATTTATTGTTTTTCCCCTTTTCACAATATATACTATTCATAGGGATCTTACAAATATACTTTGCGCAATAAAAATAAAACTAATTTTAATACGAATTTCAGCAAATAAACACCCTTGATGTGCCTTTAAAATTTTCATGTTAATGTTTACTTTCATCGTCTCATTTAGGAAAACTCCTGAGATAATTAAGATATATCTCTTAACTTTAATAATAAATCTGCATTGAATGCTGCGCTTTTCACCTCCTTTATTCGGCCGCAACAACTTCTGTGACTTCTCGTGCTAATTTTGCACTCAAATCTGCATTGGTGAACTCTCCATCAAGAACGCATATGGGAACTTTCACGTGTTCTTTGTTCTTGCAGTCTAAAGATTTGGAACTGAACTTGATGCAGTTTATGATGTTACACGAAAACACGAGGACGCAAGACCGCTAAAAAACGCATTTTGAGAAACAGCCATAGTGATTTCAAAATGTTTCACTATTCAAAATGAACCCATGTTGATGTGAACGCTCATGTTTATCCAAATAGCCTTATTTTTTTGCATAATCTTAAATTTGTTTTTATTAGTGGTTAGCACTGACGCCTCACAGCAAGAAGGTCGCTGGCTTGAGTCTCGGCTGGGCCAGTTGGCGTTTCTGTGTGGAGTTTGCATGTTCTCACCATGTTCGCGTGGGTTTCCTCCGAGTGCTCCAGTTTCCAAAGACATTCGCTATAAGTGAATTGGATGAACTAAAATGTCCGTAGTGTGTGTGTGTGAATTGATGTGTATGGGTGTTTCCCAGTACTGAATTGTGACTGGAAGGGCATCCACTGTGTAAAACATATGCCGGAATTTTTATATGCCGCTTTTTATTCCGCTGTGACGACCTCCGAAATAGAGACTAATTGCCTTCTCTGTGCGATTTATTTGTTTATTTATTTTGTTTATTATTAATTTTATTTATTTATTTATTAATTAATCAATTAATTTATAAAATTTTTTATATAATCCTGAACGATTGTAGCATGTCAGACTGCACGAACATGGCTCCCGTGTCACAATGTCAGCTGTGATAAAGTCAGACTGAACGACAATAAAGACGTGCCAAACATGAAAGAAAACTCCCCGGAGTTTGACGTCATTCACCCGGGACACTTTCACTATCCCACATTCTGAAATGATTCCTCACAGCAAGCGTAAACAATCTGTTGCGGCAATTTTGCACACGGCGTGTCTCCATAATAAAATCAGGAAGAAAAATTTCTCTGTGGTCATTTGAATTGTCGCATGCATTGCGTCATCAAATTCGGAGCTCCTATTGGTTCTTGGATTGATGCTCATCGCAGCTGTTGTCACACTGCAGAAAAGTGTCTGAAATCTTCTGACACTGCCAGAACTTAATCGGAGAGAAAATCTGATTGCAACAGGCATTAAGCGGCTGTCTGTGAACATGTCAAACCAGCCATCAAAGACCACAGATTTTAGCGTAGGATTTTAGGAATCTTTTAGGATTCCTAAATTTTTCTCAGATGACAAAATCGTGGCTAAAATCTCACAGTGTGAGCAGGGCTTTAGCCGAAGGAAAATTAATCAGGCTGTCTGCGGAGTCTTAGAGTGTTAAAATGTCTTCAATTTAAAGTCTTAAATTCGCTTAAATTTTGTCTTGTAGGTATTAAATAATTGTAAACAGGTCTTAATTTTCCTATGCCCATATAAAGCCACCCAACATGCATCCAGCCACCAACAATCCAACTCTATTTATAACTCTATTTACAATATGGTTTAATTATCGTCCTTACAAACATTTGTTTGAAAGGTCTCTCTGTATTTATAATCCATATTTTTAAAGATATGTTTCATTGAAAAATGTATACAACTAAGGTTTAATTGTTTTGACAATTTATTTAAATTGAATAGCTATCCCATCATGAAAAGGGTTGTTTATTTAATGACTGTAATCATGGAGCCTGCCTTGAACATTTGTGACACACACTGTGTGATCCTGAGGAACAGGATTAGGAACACATTAGGACCTTAATAATTTAATAATAAATTATTATAATAAAATTATCTGTCTGTGATGAGAAGAATAACACACTTGTTGAGTTCAAAATAACAATATTTGTTGTCTTTAACTAGATGTTGTTTTAAGAAAATAAATGCAGGTTGTGCTGTTTTTAACACATCTGTTCTCAGAGTATAGTTTATGAACATATGTATATACATAATGATACTGTTTTTATTTACCCCACCCCCCCCCCCCCCAAAAAAAAAAAAATTCATTGTTTCATAATGTGACCATGCACAGTTACTGTAGATTTCGATTAGCAAACATGGGCATTTCTGTTGCCACTGTCTTGTCATTCTGTACATGCTGGAAAATCCGCTTTGTTCAAAAACAATGATACACACTTTACCGAAAGTTTTTGGCTGGCTTAAGAACCTTTAAAGCATGAGGTCAATTGAACAGTCAAAGCACATAGAACTGTACTTAACTCATGTAATCTGATTAGTTCCTGTGTTCTTGGTTTTTAATGGGGTATATGCACAGAGATTTTTTTATTTCAGTCAGCCAGTCTTTCCATTATAAAATTACAATGTTTTAGGTCTGATTTCTTTAAAAATCATTGATCTTCACTGCCTTATTTTTATACAATAGAAAGTGGGTATTAGACCGAACAAGAAGCACTGCATTAAATTCCATTTTCCCCCGCCAAGTTTATTTTACTCCAATCTTTCATCTTGTTTCACGCCTAAACAACTAAATGAATACTTAAGTCTATTTAACTGATTGTATTTTATTTACATTACAACATCATTACGGTAAAAGGAACCTTATGAAATTGAAAATAGTCACATTAAGCTTTTACTGACAGTTTATCATTGGCTGAAAAACACTAGCTGTGCATATACCCCATTGATATCATATTAAGTGTTTGATTAGTCCCACCTGTGCCTTGTTTTTAGCTGTCATTATCTTGTGTTTTTAAATTGGATTTCATTTCTCCAGTGTATTCTTTGTGTTCTTGAGTGTGTTTGCTTACTTTTAATAAAAATACTCTGTGGAAATAAATCACCTTCTCTGTGTGAACTGAGCCATGACATTTTTTAATATTTGAACAAAAATAAAAATCTCATAATACTGTAATCATAGAAAAGGCAGATATATTAGATTCTTGGACCTTTTTATAACAAAACATAGTTTAGACTATATGCCTGCTGCTGTAACTTTCTAAAACTTTATGAATTAAATATGGTTGATTTGGAGTTACTTTCTAATATAATATAACTAAGGAAAATAATTGGACTACATCAAAGTTATTTTTGGTTCTCTGGATTTGAAGTTACTATTCACAATTTCTTAAAAACTACAGATTTTTTTTTCACAAATTTAAATATGAATATTTTAATTTATCATTTATTTGAAAAATAAAATGACATGTGGGTCAATATAGCATATTCCATGTTTTCAAAAAGAAACAAACTGTGCATCCTTATGTTACAGCCTTATCTCAAAATTGATTAATTTCATTTATTTCCTCAAAATTCTACATGACAATAATAACAATGTAATGACAATGTGAAAAAAAAAATATTTTTTATAATTGTTGTAAATTTATTAAAAATAAAAAACCTGAAAAATCACATGTACATAAGTATTCACAGCCTTTGCTCAATACTTTGTTGATGCACCTTTGGCAGAAATTACAGCCTCAAGTCTTTTTGAATATGATGCCACAAGCTTGGCACACCTGTCGTTGGGAATATTTGCCCATTCCTCTTTTCAGTACCTCTCAGCTCTATTGGCTTGGATAGGAAGCGACGGTGTACAGTCATTTTTAGATCTCTCTACAGATGTTTAATAGGATTTAGTTCTGGGCTCTGGCTGGGCCACTCAAGGACGTACATCGAGTTGTTGTGAAGCCACTCCATTGATATTTTGGCGGTGTGCTTTGGATCATTGTCCTGCTGGAAGATGAACCATCTTCCAGCTCCTGCTGCTGAAAAAACATCCTCACAGCATGATGCTGCCACCACCATGCTTCACTGTAGGCATGGTATTAGCCTGGTGATGAGCGGTGCCTGGTTTGCTCCAAACGTAATGCCTGAAATTCACTCCAAAGTGTTCAATTTTAGTCTCATCAGGCCAGAGAATTTTGTTTCTTATGGTCTGAGAGTCCATCAGATGCCTTTTGGCAAATTCTTTTGGCCAATCTACAGTACCATACAGGCCTGATCGGTGGATTGTTGCACAGATGTTTGTCCTTCTGAAAGGTTGTCCTCTGTCCACAGAAGAACACTGGAGCTTAGACAGAGTGACCAATGGGTTATTGATCACCTCCCTGTCTCAGCGTAGATGGCCAGCTCTAGGAAGAGTCCTGGTGGTTCCAAACATCTTCCACTTACGAATGATGGAGGCCACTGTGCTCATTGGAACTTTCAGAGCAGCAGAAATTTTTCTGTAACCTTCCCCAGCCTCGTGCTTCGAGACAATCCTGTCTCAGATGTCTACAGACAATTCCTTTGTCTTCATGCTTGGTTTGTGCTTTGACATGCACTGTCAACCCTGGGACCTTCTATAGACAGGTGTATGCCTTTTCAAATCATGTCCAATCAACTGAATTTACCACAGGCGAACTCCAATTAAGCTGCTGAAATATCTCAAGAATGATCAGTGGAAACAGAATGTACCTGTACGGCAGAGGCTGTGAATACTTATGTACATGTGATTTTTTAGGTTTTTTATTTTAAATAAATTTGCAAAAATTAAAAAAACGATTTTTTACATTGTCATTATGGGGTATTGTGTGTAGAATTTTGAGGAAATGCATGAATTTAATCAATTTTGGAATAAGGCTGTAACATTAAAAAAGTGAAGCGCTATGAATACTTTCTGGATGCACTGTACACATGTACTTCTATTTTTTCTATATTTAAATAAGCTAAAAAACATGGAAAGGCATTTCATTTAAGGTGCACTAAAAACTATTTTTACTTGATGTTTACACTACCTGACACTGAAACCAACATGAGTGCATGTTTATTTTTTATTTATTGCTAGTGTCACTCCAAATACATGCCATTGACCGGCATCTTCACTCTGTATTATGTAACACAGCAACATAATCATCTCTGCCAGAAAAAGAAAATCCTGCCAGTTTAATTCCTTAATTTACAGTTTCTTCCTTGTGCATTCTTAATTTAACCGACAGAAATAATTGGCGAGTTTCAGGCACATTTTAATAAGTCAGCATTACTGGATTATTTATAGACTCCCAAGAACTAACCCTGCGAAAATGAAATAAGCATTATTTATTTATTTCTGTAATTTCCATTAGAGGATTTGCCCACTATTCCATTGAGAAGGTGCCATACCATGGGTATTGTTTACCCCAAATAGTCGATGTAATTGGCTCTCTGAAGTCAGAAAATTGCTTTAATAATGCCCTGCAGCTCGCCAGCGAAGAAGATATTAAAAGTAAACATCCTCATCAAAGGAAAGAGGCTGCCACCTGAGGTGCCTCAATACATTAGACTCTGTTAAAGAGCTACGGTCTGAGGCGCTTCCACTGTCTGCTATGCCTGTACTGCAAGTTATTAACAGTTTCAGCACCGTCCACCTTGTAATAAATGTTCTCTATGCCCTCAATTAACATGATTATGAACCACTCTTGAAAGTGTTTATTGAATGCCATTCTTTCTGTTCGGATAGCCACACAACATTCCCAGTTGTGCCTTAAACCGCTACAGCATGCTCTTGTATCCGATATTTAAGGCTAGATGGCAGGTTAACTGAAATCAATGCAGCCAGATGTTGTTTAGCAGAGGCCACCCGAACCCCAGTTTGCCATGGAAACTCATTGTGATTGAATAGATGAACAACGAAACCTCCCCGAACGCTCCTTTGCTTTTTCCTGCTGTTCTTCGAAATAGCATTTATGTTATGGTCTCCCATTCTGGCTTATTACAGTCGACAGATTTTGTAGCAGAGGTTAGACCAGGTCCTGCCAGAGAAAAGGTCACCTGTCCACAATATTCCCTTTTCTCCACCCGTTCTCCTGTCAGCACATAGATATCATTACCCGTTATGACTGGTTGGGTTTCTAAGCAGCCTCGCTTGGTTCTCAGCATGCAGTATTAATCATGCCCGTGGGGCTGTATGATCTTCAGAACAACCTTTAAAAGACCTCCATTTTCTGGTGGATTCCGGCCCCCGAGTGTGTGAGAGCACGGTTTTGAGTTTATCAGTGGCCACATGCTTCAGTTATACAGTATTTGGGCCCGCAATTAGCCTTTGTTAATGAGATGGAAATGAATTCAGAGAGGCAGTTTGGGTCAGGTGGAATGTATCATGATTATGATAATCTGACAAGCCCCTTAATTGAGGTTTGGGTCAGCTGGGCTATTTATTGAAAGTTAAACTGTGTTTATGGGTAGGAGGATTACATGCTCTAACGTACCGGATTAGAGGATGAAACCAATATACAGTTGAGATCCATTTATAAATACTTTTCATTTATGAAATAATAATGATAATAATAATAATAGTTCCAAATTTGAAGGGTTTTTTGTACGTGTTTACCTATAGGCTTGTGTGCTAGTATTAATTTTGTGAAGCATTAGAGAACATCAGTGAATTATAAAATACAATAACTAAAATGTTTTGATCATATCTCTGGCTACAGGACTTCTGATCTCTCACACTTCCCCACTGTGATCTCTTTTTCATTATCTTCCACAGTTTAGACTGTAGTGAGTTTCTTATTTATAACATTGTTGCCAAGGAATTCTAATTCAGGTTTAGATCAGGACTCTGTGCTGGCCATTTCATTATTTCAGTGTTTTCAGTTTCAAAGAATTGCTTTAAGCGATGCTCCGACTGATTGACCGGAGATCGGTATTGGCTGATAATCAGATTTAATGACTCGATCGGTAATCACTGATCTGCCTGATCTCATGAACCAATCGCAAGTGTTTGTTTGTGAGTTTACAAGCAGAGGAGACACACCTGCACACCCATATATTATACATCGGCAGCTGCACCATGCCAGGAGATAAATTATGTGTGGGGTGTGAGCGACCACTGCGTGAGTGTCACATAGTGTTATACAACATTTTCAGATCACCATATCGTCCCCCTGTGAGATCACCGATACACGATAAAATCGCATGGGGGGCGGCAGTGTTATATTTATTTATATATAATATTTTATTATTATATTTAATTATAACTAAACATATTTAATAACCTTTCGGCAATTTTTTTAAAACTTATTTAATAACCTACTGCTTTTGCATTACGTTTGATCTTGGATAATAATTCAAACCAATGCAAATCACTGCGCTCTTACAGCTAAATAGGTGCTGAGACCAAAATTATTTCAAACAAGACTCAGGACAGGATTTGATTGTGAATTCGAGTTCATGCCACACTGCCGCAAAATGGATATAATAAATGGATTAAAAGCAAATGAAATGATATTTATCTACGCACAGAAGAAACAAGGATGCATTAAGGTCCTTTCAGACGAGAGGTGGTTGGAGGACTTGCCGCCCGCACGTGATTGTTTCTATATGGTGAAGTTTTCCATGTTTTTGTTTAGTTGAGCATGACACGGCTTCAGGTCTAATCATTATAAAAGTAATCATCAACAGTGTCACATTTGTATTTGTTAACACAATGTTGCGCTTGGCATATGTGTTTGTTGTTTACTGATAAGAGAAATTGTTTCATTTTAGACATGGCTGCGGCGACCTGGCAATAACCTATAGCTCTAATATTAAATAGTCTATTTGACCTACAAACAAAACTTTTCACCAAACTCAGTAAAATGCTCTTTGATAAGTTATTAATAATCAGTTCAATAATTCGTTAAAGCCAAAATGAATGGTAAAATACAGGTTGTAATTTAATTTAATATAGGCTAGTTTAAATAAATACAATATATTTTCATGGCTTATATAGATACATACAGGCCTAACTTATTTTTTAATTAAATGGTTATTTTCTGAAAAATGCGCATGTTTGTGTTTATCATTCCATCAAATTAAACACAAATAAGACAAGTAGCCATGTGTATTCTGCGTATAACGGGGAAGTGACGCTGACAACATGGTGCAGATCCAAATGCAGGGTTTTATTGAACAGGGATGGTCAGGCAAGTAACAGTCAACACAGGAGCAAACAGATGTATAAGGACAATACAGGGTCGTGGTCAGAAAACAGGCAGAAGGTCAACAGGCAGTCAGCAGGCAACATACACAAACAAAACAAGGTGAGGATCAAAACACGGCAAAGCAAGACTAAGGAAACACATTGTAATGTCACTAAACAGACAACAAGACTCCGCAACATGTGTGTTTGAGAGGTGTGTATAGAGTCTGTGTAATCAGTCCAAAAGCAGTTTCAGCTGTGAGTGTCTAATCAGTGGTGACTTGGAGCAGGTGAGTGTGTGTTGCATGACTGGGATCTGTAGTCCATAAACCGGCAGATTTGTAGTTTGTGTGATTTTGAATGTTTTTCAGCAATCTATGGTGTTTAGATCACTGGTGATTGTGACACAGTGCATTTGAAGGAGCAGTCAATGCATGCACTGAAAAGTAGAGTATAGGCCACCTTAAAACTTAAGTAGGCTAATAATAACGGATATAAAAGAAAACTTTTGTGAAAGCAAGAAATTGTGGGAGTACTTTTATAAAGGAGTCTCAAATGACCACCGATTGTGTATTACCACAGCTCGTGCTTCAACTGCTGCTGAGAGGAGACGTTTTTATCTGAAATTGTCAGTCAGGTGATGTTGATGTGAACAGCTGACGCTGTGAAAATATTTGCAGTTCATTTAATGTTAATGATGATGATAAAAAATAATAGTACTATTCATTTTATTCAGTAATGCAATCAAAACAAGGAATAAGTCTACATTAATGCGAAACAAGCTAAATACCGTCTTTAAAATCATTGGTCTCAGCTCTCTGCAAAATCTTTGCCTATCGTCGATACACGATACTATCGTCTATCGGCTCAACACTAGTGTCACAGTACCTAAAATACATACAGATGTGGTGCAAACCCTGTTTATACAGTTTATTGGCAAGACTCTCACAAGTGATGGTCTCTTTGTTACAACCATTGTATATCCAGTGTTTTGAGACTGTATGATGCTGCAGCCCCCATACTTGACAGTTTGGATGGTGTTCCTAGGCTTGTAAACTTCCCACTTTGTCCTTCAAATGTAACACTGGTCATTATGGCCAAACAGTTAATTTTTTGTTCCATCAGACCACAAAACATTTCTCCAAAAATTAAACTCTTTTTTCCAGTGTAAGTAAGTGTTTATTTAGTAGGCTTGTGTGCTAGTATTAATTTTGTGAAACATTTGAGAACTTCAGTGAATTATAAAAAGTTATAACTAAAATGTTTTAATCACATCTGTGGTCACATGACTTCACTGATCTCTCACACTTCCCCACTGTGATTTCTTCTTCATTATCTTCCACAGTTCAGTGAGGTTGTAGTGAGTTTTTTATTTTTAAATTTGTTGCCAAGAAATACTTATTCAGGTTTAGGTCAGGACTCTGTGCTGGCCATTTCATTATTTCAATGTTTTCAGTTTCAAAAAATTGCTTTTAGCGATGCTCCGATCAATCAGATCGGTATTGACTGATAATCACATTTAATGACTCGATTGTTACTGGCTGATCTGCCCGATCTCATAAACCAATCGCAAGTATTGTTATGAATTTACAAGCAGAGGACACGCACATGCTGCAGCTACAACATGCCAGGAGATAAATGCTAAATGATGCGTGGTGTGTGAGTGATTGATCGCTGAGTGAGTGCCATAGTAGCTAAAATCATACAGATGCGGTACGAACCCTGTTTATACAGTTTTTTGGATGCGACTCATGCAAGTGATGGTCTCTTTGTTACAACCCTTGTATATCCAGTGTTTTGAGATGCTATGATGCAAGCAGAGCAATTGCCCCTATCTGTTGTCTAACTCCAATTAATCTTTATTTCTATAGCACTTTTACAATGTAGATTGTCAAAGCAGCTTAACATAGAAGATTTTAGTAAATTGACATTGTGTCAGTCCAGTTTTCAGAGTTGAAGTTCAGTTTAGTTTAGTTCAGTTCAGTGTGGTTTAATTTTCACTGCTGAGAGTCCCAGCACTAAAGAGCAAATCCATCTATGCGCAGCTCCACAAACCCTGAACCATGCAAGCCAGTGGCAAGGAACAAACTTCAGCAATTTGTGAAGAAAAAGTGAAGGAAAAAAAAAACCCAGAGAGAAACCAGGCTTCGTTGGGCATGACCATTTCTCCTATGGCCAAACTTCTTGTGCAGAGCTGCAATCTAGGTGCTGGAGAAAGCTGGGCGTCCATCGTGGAGACGCTGCAGGTGAGAGAGATTTTTTATGAAAAGTGTGTGATGTAAACAGCAGCCAATGAGAGGTAACATTAAGTAAAAACTTCAAAAGAAAGAAATGTCAAAAGACGGTTACCTGCTGTTTATCCAATCAGTGAGAGTTCCACTGCAAATACTGTATGTGGTTTAAGAATACAGGATGAAATGCCTGTTAATGAGTATTCAGGATTTTTCATTAGCCCCAGGTATATCCTTACCCTGTTCAGCTCTAAATTGGCAAGCAGTTCCAGCAGCAGTGTTAAACTGATTGGCCGTGAGATTATCTGCATATCCCATCCTCTGATTTGTCTTTGATGAACACGCAGATCTGAAATGACCAGCTTCCCAGAGGTTTTCAATTTAAAATGCCTCACCATCTTTTTTGGTATGCGGTAATAATTCGGTATGCCGTAATAAATAAAACCGGAAAGTTAGGCTGTCATTCAAATAGAATTTGTCTGATAATTATTACATTTTTCGCCAGGTGCCACAATAACTACAATAAAAGTAAGGAATGTGAAAGTGTTCTCAATTTTTAGCTCAGAACATGCGCATAAAGTGTAGGTTGCTTTCTACGCTTGTATTGATGTATACAATGTTGTTCAGTTACTTTTTCTAATGTTGTAATGTTCACTTATGAGTGATATGTCACGTTACAATGTGGTTTTGGATGCAATATGTGAATAGCCCCTTACAGATTTAACCTGAGAGATACATTATAAGCACTGATCTATAACAGATACCTGATTACAAGTTACCACACACAATTAAATACATATTTTGCAAACTACAGAAAGTGAGGCAACCATTTTAATCACACTTCACATTGCGTAGGAAGGAGAAACACTTACAGGATCTGGAGGAAGAAGAAAGTTGTCCATACAAATTGTGTAAGAGTTACTGATAAAGACCCATAGATTGGTAATCTTTGCTGGTCGTTCCTTTAATAACAAATGGTCGGCGAATCCTGCGCTGCAGGGTAGGTTATTGTATCAATCATTAGAAAAATGACAGGAACAAACACTGCACCTGATTGGCTATACTGTGGTGTTGTTGTAAAAATGAACCTTAACCCTGTATTCGGCACAGCAGCATGTCTGGCCATCTCTTGGTGATAATAATCTTCGCATTGTGATTAATCACATGATCCCTCACAGTCCGCTGGTGTCTGAAGAGAAAGGCGTGTTCACGTTTTACCAGAACCTACAGTTCATATTTGGTATTGTTTCATGTCGACGTTGATATGAACAGGCAAAGGATCCGGATGCACAGCGAATCATTTAAAGGGCATCTATGGTGAAAAATCTTTCAAGCTGTTTGGACAGACATATGTGCATGTATGGTGTATAGACCGTCATATTGGGGTGATATAAACACACCCAGTCCTTTTTTTTCAATTTAGCAACATAAAAAATGGTGGACCAATTGGAGCGGTTTTTAGATCGACCGAAACTTTACTTAGAAGTGCGGTCCCCCCGCCCACCGAATTGATTGACAGCTGCACGTATTAATATGTCCTGGTAGTCATGTGTATAATCATATCAACAAGAGAGGACGTGTGCAAAGCAACTGGGAATAAAAGGTCTGTTCAGTTCGTTAGGATCATCAATCATCATCAAATGTGATCAAGAGTGAGTTTCACATGTTTAAAATGTTTTAAAACAGTGCACGTGCGTCATGAATTACAGCGATTTAGCTTAGCTTTACTTCATCAGCACAGCCGCGTGTCAGAACAATTATAAAGCAAGACGCTTCAGTCCCGGTTTGTGGACGTTAAATCAGGTTTATTTTGTACATTAATATAAGAGATATCCATACAGCAGTGGATATTACCAGTATCATGTCACATTTGCGTGCAAAAAGAGTGCAAAGCTAAACAGGTGCTCTGTCTGTCTGTGTGTGTCTGCTGCGGTGTGTGTGTGTGTGCGTGTCGCTTGAAATTTGTGTGACCCTGCCATGCAACTGCACAATAAATACTAATTGGTAAAGTTCTTACTGTAGTATTTCTCACAAACGCTACATGAGATCTGCTTCCTTTAAGTCTGTCTGTTGTCTGACGCTGCCGAGGGAGGAGATTAAGGCACGCACAAAGGCACGTAGAAACGGTGGGCGGGGAGGACTAGCCTTAAAGAAGCAGTACACCAAAACCGCCACCCAGTGAAAAAATGTATAAATAGGAATTTTTACACACACTTTCTGGAGACACAAAAGACTTATATTAAATCTGAAAAAAGGGCTAACCTAGGTGCCCTTTAAATGACTCTAAGTCGAATCTTTTATTAAAAAAAATTATATTTTCACTTTTAGATTTATCCCTCAGCTGGATGTTTTTATTCACTTAGAGCTGTGTTGCACACTGCATGGAAGCTCATTTTCAAAAACCTATAATATGGGCTCTTTAATAACAAATAATTGATTATAGCCCTTTTAGATATATTTTTAAATATATTTGAGGTGTGTCACTTATTTTCGAAACATAATCTATGTTTTATAACATACTTATTATAGAAGTATTTTTGAATATCACTGTGTATATAAATTGTATTTATTTTTTGTCATGCTCTTTATTTTATCCAAAACATGTAATTTAACCAGTATAATATCCTATTCAAATGAATACTTTTGCATTCACTGTCATACTGTTGTGATCAATGCACGTCATATTTTGAAGCCAGCTGTCATTTCATTTCTTTTCCAGAATAATCCAGCCTCCATGACAGTCCTGCCCTCGGCCCAATCAAATATGATTTTGAGAGGTGGATAAATCCGAATGATGCCTGCCACTCAGTCAAGTTCAGCTTCAGATGTTGCCACTGTCAAACCGGTTTTGAACCGAGGGTCCACTGCAGGAGATGAAAGCTGCGGATAAAGCCATACAGTACTCGCTGCCCGAATCGATCCTGCAGCCGCCTGCATGTGCATAGATAAGAGAGAGGACAGCATGCGGATCCTCCAGAGCCCCGCTGGAAAAGAACTCCCAGGTTCATCTCCAATCGAAAATACATCTCCTAACCGAGTTTTACAGCACAGCCAATCAATGCTCTTAAACTTCAAAGCAGGCCTGCCGACGTCTCACAGCACATAATCAGATATCGACAGGTGAGTTTCTCAGCGTGATGGGCCTAGATGCGAAACTGAGTGCAAAACTCACTTACGGTCCAGGTACTGAAATAATGGTAAATCCATGAAATGATATATAAGACATGCTTCAAAAACCAATTTAAATCATTTTGCTTTGATTACTGCATCAAAAAAGGCCCTGTTAAAAAGAGAGACGGTTTAAACTGTGACAAGGTCAAAGAACAACGTGTCATTTATCTTGCTTCTGTGATATGCTGACATTTTATTAGATGATAATGATAAACGGAGAATAAATATTCAAGAAAAAAAAAGATGATGATGACATAAAGCCAGACCCACAGAATGAGAAGATGCAGGAAGCTTATACATATTCAAAGTTTCAATGCTGCTGCAGTGTTTTGCATTCTCACGCTTGATCTTGTCTAATCATTTCAAGGGTAAAGAGTATTAATTAGCAGATGCAGGTCTTGCTTTATTTACAGCTGTAGCCGAATGTCCTTGAAGGCCTATTTATCTTTAAAAGACAAAGAATTTGGATGAGTTTAACATTTCACACTGAGGTCGTGTGAAGGGCAGTTGTCTAAATGTGCGATAAATTTCAGCATTGCTAAAAGTGTTTTGAATTAGGGGCAAATTTACTGCATACAGTAATATTCTCTTATCTTCCCAAGCTCCTGGATGAAATACTGTATCCTTTTGCTGAAGTCATGAGGGAGGAACAAAGCTCCCATAAGGAGATTTTTGTATTAACCTGTTATCATTGCGTCAAACGCTGCTGATTTAACTTCCTCCCGCTGTTATGACAAGGGCTTTGATTCACAATGCAGCATTTGAGATTGTCTGATTTGATGACAGACACATTAAATTGAGTAATGACAGTGTCAGCTGCCTTGATTATGAGGTACTAAAAGTAATGGGATGTAGATATTTCCATGCTGGGTGTGGCGTTCGGGAGGAAGGAACTGCATTACTTCATGCTTCAGCGTTGAGCGATGCCGGCTCAATAAAGATGAGTATTTTTTTGGAGCCATTAATATAAAAAAACACACTTGAGTTTTTACGTGGTTTTCGTGAATGCTGAAAGTGTTATTAAACTGTTCACGGTATTGTAATGGGGCTTGTTGCTGTTTGGCAACAAAACTGTTTCACAGCTGTGCACAACAAAAGTGTGGGATGGTTATTGACAAGGTCTTTTGAAAGACCCTTTTGTTTTCGTTTCTTTTCCATGTTAACAAGATTGTATCCAGCGGCGTACTGGTAACTGATTTAAGCCGAAGCTTTATTGTTAAAAAGGTGATTTATTTTCAATGATAATATCATTTACAAAGATGTCTGGATCTAATTTGTTGGCTAGACGGTGACTTTGTTGACAAGCAGATGTTAAGCTACCCTCTCAAGAATTGGACCTCCCAAGTACTATTAGGGCGGAGCACCGGGTTCTGGTTATTAGATTGTCACACTTTTAATAAATGTATTATTCCCTTCTAGTATTACCTTGACTTTAGAATTAAATTGACATCCCTATTTACATTTCAGACTATCAAAAATAATGAGTATTAACAGATAAAATATGAATATAGAGCAATAAATGGAGATATAAATATATATGTATGAATGTATAAATATATAAATAAATAAAAGCAAAACTATACAATACTTAGAACAGGATCACTTAAAAATCTCTAGGTAACAATAACTTTTTGTCAAATATTTTTTTTATGTAAAGTCTATGAGGAAAAATCTAACATGACAGCTCCATCAAAGTTATCCCTCAGTCTCCCATTCACCCTCTCTGCACTCCAAACAGAAACGTCCTTTCAGTATTGGAGGCGTGGTTGTAACATTTAAAGCCACTGGATGAAGAGACTTTTTTCCAACCATATTTGCATAGAGAGTTTATAAAACGGTTCACTCTCTAAAATAGTATACTGTACAACAGATTTTCTCTGGGTTACACTAGCAAATCCGTATTGCTTTATGCAAGTATTGGATATTTAAAAAAATGAGGTAGTTTACCTAAAAGTGATAGTCATACTGTATGATAGTCATACTGTATGCCACATGTGTCAAACTGGAACAGTGTAGTTTCAATCTTAATTAAATACACCTGGGGTCCTTCGTACTTCACTTAAAAGATCTAAGATGATTTGGCAGATCCTGGATCTTTTCATCTTGATAACTGATCTCTGACTAGTTCGGTTCTTCAATTGGTTCACGAATATCTGGATAAACTGATCTGACATCGCTGCGTGTGTTGTGAAGGACTGATCTATCGATCCTCGAAATCATGATCAGCAATACGATTGGCAGATGGCACAGCAGCGTAATGACCATGTAATTAATATTCAATTATCCATGTGAGCAAAATTACATAAAATTCGAATGGTTTGTTAAATATGATGTGCAATAACTTGTGGGTATGTTATTTAGTTTTACATTTAGAGATGATTTTGTTTACTATAGTATAGGCCTATTCAAGTTTTTCAATCTGTGTAAAGAATAACTGGCTTTTTAACTTAATTTGGCATCAAATTTTGATATCGGTAAAGATGTCTGCAACTTTTGCAAAGCATCAAATCACCATCATATTAGCTGTCAAAACATGTGCATGATTGCAATTAATTATTATTCCTTTAAAAAAAAAAAAAAAAAAAAAAAGTTTAATATTGTGCATGTCTGTTATCATACACAAATTGTACTGAAGCTGGTCCCTCAAAATAGTACATGTTTGTAGTTAAAAAGTCCATAATGATAAATGTTCTCTTTGAACCCCTTGGGGAGAAACACCCCATGACAGTCTTTGTAGACCCTACTTTTATTGTGCAGATTGCATAGGTTTTATTTATATATATTTTTTTTAAGCTTATATATATTTTATATATATATATATATATATATATATATATATATATATATATATATATATATATATATATATATATATATATATAATATATATGTGTGTGTAAATATTTTTTTTTTGTTAAAGCTATTTACTATTTTCCCCAAGTGTAAACAACTAATGTAAGAAAATATCATAAATATCAGCATTGGGTACATACCTTCAGTAATACCTTTGCTTAAGCAGACCCGATCTAATCCAGTTTACATGAAATAAGCTTGCTCCTGAGCAAGTTTGAGCTACATTACCAGACCAACAACTCTCAGATGAGTTTTGAAGAACAAAACGATTCCTGGATCATGTCAAATAGTCAATAACCAAATCCAGCCAATTAAGTAATCCATGCTTTTTTAGAACCTAGAGGTAAGTGTGCTGAAGCAGGGTTGGAACTAAACTGTGCAGGGCTGCGGCCCTCCAGGAACTGGGTTTGACACCCCTGCTGTACGCTCTATAAATGCTGGGGTGTTTCAACCCAAATTTGAACAAAAAATATGGACAACGCTAATCGTTGAGCTAAAATTTAATAGTGTTCTGTTTTTCAGAGGCTGAATATAGACTACATGATTATTATTATTATTATTATTATTATTTTGTAACTTTGGGCATTTACAGAACAAATCTTATAACTCCCAATGTGTGACTGTGAAACTGCTGCTGTACTGTATATAGCTCCTCTTGACAACAGAGATAAATGAAACTTGTGGAAGTTTCCCAGCAATCTATATAATGATTGAAAACCCAAACATACTGTACCACAACTGTACAAACAAAAGGAACATCTGGGGAGAATTTTTTTTCTGTTTTTAAAGTATCAGGTGAGTGTAGAAATCTGTACAGCCTCGTCTCGTGTCTCTCTCTCTCTCTCTCTCTCTCTCTCTCTCTCTCTCTCTCTCTCTCTCTCTCTCTCTCTCCCTCTCTCTTTTTTTTAATACAATAGGTATTAGTCTAAAACTTATAGTGCCAGCTAATTATTCAAGAACTAATCATTCAGACTGCTTTAGAGGACAAGACCTACTGATTATTTTAAAATAACTTAATAATTAGTTCTTGAATCAAAAACGATATTAAAGAGCACATGATTCATATGACATTGTCCCTTGAATCATATTAGTCATTTGAAATTTCTAAGTGTTTTTTTTTATTATTATTATTTGGAAAAGCTTCAGTTTTGAAGCTGCAGTTCCAATACAATCTCACATCAATTTGATTTAGTGGCTAATTCTTACAAATAATCTCATTGATGGTTGGGTTGGCGAATTGGGGTATGCCCCCTTTTGAAAATCAAATGTTTTCATATGAATGAATTTGTATGATTTAGTCACAAGTCTGACAATACTAAAATGTTACGTTAAATCTTGAGGTTAGGCTGGCAGTTCTCCAAATTAAAAAGAACGTTTTTTTTTGTTACGCCATTGAGGAGAGTAAATGACACTTTTCCTTCTCTAGTGAACTATCCTCTTTAATATCGCTTTACTCATTAGTATGTGTGTCAGAAAAAGAGATAAAATGTGCAGCCATTATTGCCTCTAATGTGATCAAGGCCGTGTCATCTGGGATTCTTGCAGAGATGTCACTGCACATGCTTCCTCCCCCTGGTAAAGCGGTGGTCCAGGTGAGGTGCTTGGCCTTGTTCATTACTCTTCATTAGTCTGGACTTCATCCCTCAGTGGGACTCAATGACGTGATCAGGGGAACTGCAGCATTTTCTCCGTTCTGGAGCTTTCCTGCTCTCGGCATGATAATGAGCCCATCACAGACTCCATGTTCAGGGGTCATGGATGTCATTTCCCTCTGCAGACAGGCTGAATCTCTTTCTCATACTCTGCTGTGAGATTTTCCATCTTCTTGCTTCACTAAACTCTCCCGTAGTTAAGCCCGTAAGAACAGAGGAATTTGAAGAGCTGTGAATATTACAAGCCTCTATTTCTTCCCCTCAAGTCCCATGTGGAGCTTTGAGTATATGCAAGAACTATTGTGTGTATTCTATTAGCAGAAGCCAATTGAAAAGAATCCAAGTTTCTATCTCAAATATCTGAAAGCCAGTCTGCCAATTATGCTCCCACTTTCTGCTAACTCTGATTTTCTGTCCAACATGGCCTTTCTTTTTATACTTTTTTTTTTTTTTTTTTAATTCTGAACGATTAAAAGTAGTTTTAGAAATTACTTTTATTTTACTTTTTTTTTGGCTTTTTGAGCATAGACGTTGGAGTTTATAGTCTAGTTGACTGAATTGGCTTATTAATGTTGTTCCAAACTAACACTAATGTCGGTCCTTCATTACGTTTTCTGTGTCCTTCAGAGCTTTTTCTGTCCAAATCAAAGTCTGTGGTAACCAAAATTCTTACTAACATTATTCAAAATGTGTCTTTTGTGTCATACAGAAAGTCAGTTGTAGCGAATTAGCTCAAGGGAGAAATATAATAATTTATCATAATAAATTATAATTAATTATAATAATTAGATAAGCTATATGCTTTTACTTGACGTCTTTGGGTCAAGTGTTTATTCGTTTAAAGAATGTACATTTTTAGGTCATATGAAAAAAACATGAAAATAAACTACACAAAGCATGTAGCAAAATCGCCATGATTAGTGACACCAGTTATGAGCAAATAATGAAAAACTTTGTGTGATACAAATAAGGCTTTATTGACTACACTAAACACTTAAACTAATCTTACAAACACACACACATTCAGTTGGTATAGGAAAAAGCAGTAAAGAGTGAAGAATAAAAGCATGAAGTTATAGCAGTTTTTGATATTCAGCAGATCTTCAGCCTGAAATAAACATCAGTTTCATATTTCAAACACCTTTGCAAAAAGGTTTAAATGATACTTAATGTATCTGTTACCGAGATTAAGTTTGATACTTGCAGTTTCTTGCTATTTGAAAAGAATACTGATGCAGTTGGTTGAGGCTCCAGTTGATCTTTGCTGAAGTTGGTTGATGAAAGAGAACCAGTTTTCATCTGTGGATCTTTGATGAATGTAAAGACAAGGCCAGGATATCGAGGCTTGGTTTTAGTGTCGTAACATGGTTCTTCCTATGGGGTGGGGTTGTTAGCCACACGCCCAACCCTCCTCCTTTCTCATCCGGGCTTGGGACCGGGCATGGTGGAGTTTGGATCGGGAAGGCTGGAGAGGAGTGTTGGAAGAGGCCATGGCTCTACACGGGCTGTAGCGCCGCCGGAGGAAAAGAGAAGAAGAAAGACAAGGCCAGAGACTGGCACAGCTTGTGGTGTGGTTGGAGAAGACTTGGGTCTACATCTTCTCCTGTGATCTCTGGTTGACAGATCTCTGGTGGCCTTGGTCACTAGCTTTTATAAGGATAGTGTTGTACCACCCTTAGGAGCTGAGACGACAAATGAGAAGTTTACCTTCCCAAGAAAACTTTTACAGTTCTTTGTTCTTAAGTTTGGTGATTTGCATATGCATTCAGGGTGAATGATGATGAAGAAAGTTTAATGTTTCTTGAAATGTTAATATGTTGCACACGTATTAACAAATATGTAAACAATCTTTCAGTACATCAAATTAGCTCTGCAGGGACATCAAATATAAACTATCTATGATCTTGTTTAACTGTGGTAATGTTAATGATTTATTCCAGTAGTTTTATAACACAGAAGATTAATACAAGAAAGGTTCTTTTATTATTATTTTTTTAATTGCACTTTTATGTGTATGTGAAAATAAAATAAAGACAGCATTTTCATTTCGGGCTAAATTTTTAAGGTACTAAGAGCCAGATTTACCTCTTTTACAGTTATAAAATTACAAAATATATATGCAGTAAAAATGTTGAAAAGTTGTGGATAGATATTTATGCCCCAACATTATTGTATATTTTGGAACTTCCCTTTCAAATGTAAAATTTAAAGATATTGAAATCAGTCTATGTAGGAGTACCAAAACAAATAGTCTGAAGCGTTTGTACTCTTAACAGTAACTCTCATAACCCTTTCCTCTCAATATGCACCAGGCACTTGATTATAAACCAACAGAAGGTGACAACCAAGATGGTTTTTAATGCTGCTAGTTATTTGACATTGGCTTGGTCCTGTGTTCTTAAATCCTTTTGGAAAAAAAAGGTAATTAATAATAATAATTGTAAATGTAAACAACTGTGTTTGACTGTACTTAAATACTGTAAAGTGAGTGTTATTATATATTTGTGAAACACCGGATCACTCCAGCAATAAACAACTGATGATGTACAGTGCAAATCTGTTTACCCTAACACCTTGTGAACACCAGATGTTTTATAGAAGATTATCGTCCAATTCTTTAAGTATACCAAGATCTTTTTTTAGTATTTTAGATCCTATAACCTTGAAAAAACAGTTTCTACAAACCAAATACACCAACGAGCTTAGTGATTTGCTCGTATGCAAAATTCGATTCTGTCCATAATTTTATGTGAAGGTGACATCACCCCACTGTTACAGCTTCAGCCCTATTTCTATCCATTTTGCCATCCTCTATTTCTCTCACCCCCTCTCCCAGTGTCAGTGTAATAGAGCATTTGATTTGAGAGTCTTGGAAAGACTGTGCTGTTATTGATAAGATCGGCCACCTGCCGCGACCGCATTGATGAACGGCCCCAGACTTTCATTACTGAACACCAACACATTTATAAATCTTTCATATGACCAGCATAGCCAAAACATCCAGTCCTCTCTGAATGTGCTCAGTGCACATTACTCTTTGATTAGGACCAGAAAGGTCCAACATGGTACAAAGTAATGTAATATTCATGCGAATTAGCCATTTGATAAGCCAGCCAGACCATAAAGAGACACAATGTCATTGACACATGCTGTTGTCCCTCAAATATAAATGTCAGCTTGTGCAAAGCCTGTGTTCAGGCTTAATCCAAATTCATTCACCTGAAACATTTGGTGAACGTAATGGATTTGAAATGGCATGTTTTCAACTATAGGGCAAATATAATAATGTTTCTTAAATACTCACTCAAAGCCATTGAGGATTTTTGAATTGCACAAATTATGAAATTACTGTTAGTAAGAGTTATTTATCGTTGCATTCAATCATTTCCTTACCCTATGATCTCATCTTCCAGGCTATTTCTTGCTCATGCCTTTCAGAACCTTTAAAATAATGATTTTCTTCCTCCTGAAGGAGAAGCATTCTGTAATGACAACTTTCATAACCTCTCTCACTCTTGCTTCGCATACCAGTCTGTAATATTAGCTCGGAATAAGTGACAGTGCGATACAATCTGCTTTTTATCCAGCTCAGGATTTTGACAAGTGCAATTAAAGCTCCTTTAGCTGTCGTCTGGTAGGACAATGCACATTCACCTGCTCTCATCTTGATGCGCAACGTCTCTGTGTTTCTCGCTTCTCTCCGCCACTCATTGTGTCTGCCAGACTTCCTCTCGCTCACTGTCTCAATCTCTCTTTAGCTCAAATACATATTTCAGCTCAGAAAACTGATGTTCGCTTGTCAAATATGTCTCATGCCCCCCCTTTTTTCACTTCAAGTGATATATGATGGTGTCTCTCAATGTCAATGAGGTCTGTTGACGTTACATGTATAGCTTAACATATTGTAGTCATGTTCTATGTGATGACAAAGACATTATCAATCATTTTGTCACTTGCAAAATGTATAAAAAAATCTGGCATATGCACAGCATACTCAGTTGTGATTGTACACCCTAAACGATAGATAGATAGATAGATAGATAGATAGATAGATAGATAGATGGATAGATGGATGGATGGATGGATGGATGGATGGATGGATAGATAGATGGGTGGATAGATGGGTGGATGGATTGATGGATGGATACTGTAGATTGATTAAACTGAAGGCAATATACTATAAACAATAGTCTGTCTCCATTGTACATTAACTTAACACATACTATAAGTGTTTGTGTTACAAGGATATAAAAAGAAAAACAGGTATTTTGACAAAATGGTATGTTTATTTCATTGTTTATATGCAAAACACAAAAATAAAACTCAGAGAGACACTGTTAAAAGAAGTTATAAAAAGTGAATTTTACAGTAATTAAACACCAACTGTGAACTGTAGAAACTGTAAAATCATTGTAATGTCAACAGTGAGTTATAGTTACTAGTTCTCACAAATAGCAACTCAGTTACATAGTTATAAAATTAATTAATTACCAGGTAAATTAACTATTGCGTTACTTAAAAAAAAAAAGTCAAATGAACATAAAATAAATGTAAAACATTGTACACTATCTAAGCCAATCATCATGTTCTCAGTTACACCACGTTCACAGACACCCCAATCATCATCACAGGTTGATTGTGTCCTGCCCCAGCCCTGAACACACATACCCACCCCAGACAAAGAGAGGTCCTATGACTGAGAGAGACGCTGCTTGCATAAAAACCACTTCAGTGTTCTCAATTATAGTAACGTGCAATTTATTCTCAGTAACGGCAATGACATTGTAACAGGGGAAACAGTAATTGATTTGATTACTCATTACTGAAAAAAAGTAGAGTGGTTTCTCTTAATTGGCAGGAGTTACGTTCCGCAAAGGGCAAAATCCGCAAAGTAGTCTTGTTTTATTTTTTACAATTATTGTATTGTAGATGTTTTAAGGCTGTAAAACCCCTCACTACACACTTTATACACTTTTCTCAGACAGGCATTAACATTTTCACACTTTTCTCTCCTGTTTAAACACTCTCAAAGTTCAAACCTTGATAGAAAAATAAGTCCAGTATTATAGAATGAAACCAAAGATCAAAACCTGTTGTCAGGCACAAACATTCATTGATGTCAGCAAAAGGTTCATAAAGCTTTTTAGCTTTTGTGCTAATAATGTTGGCATCCAGCGTAATGTTCTTTTTCCTGCAGTCACTGATCCACAAAACTAGCAGACTTCATCCTTAAGGGGGTTGCACACAGTTGTTCACGTGTTATTTAAAATAAAATTATTCAGATGGCGCTCTGTGACGCGGCAGAAATATGAACAGTGTCTTGAGTCATAGCTGGGCAATGCATACAGCTGCTGACTTACGGTGCCGATGCATAGCCCGATAGAAACCTATGTTTACAGTTCTAAAATGCATGGCGCTACGTGGCATGGCACATCCAGTGTGCGACCCCCTTTGTGATGGTCTTGCTGAGGACAGTTACAACCCTTTTTGCATCCTTGTTGGAACTCACACTGCTAGCTATCGAAGATTTATGGTAATTTGACGAGCTGAGCAATTTCACAAATTTGACAATTTTTTTGACAATTTTAAACTTGACAATTTCTGTACTGTATAGGAGACACAGGAGATTGATTGACAATGGTCTACAGCCAATCAGGTTGCAGAACATAATGCACTGTAAAAAAAGAAAAGAAAAAAAAAGCATGTCAAATTGCACAAAAAAATCAGCAAAATTGCCATAGATTTTTACATTAGATGTCGCCTACCCTGTTGTTGTGTATTGGAAGGAATGCGTCAATAGAGCCGCCATTTTCGTACAGGGTAGCGCTCCATTGAAATGAATGCGAGACCAAGGTGCAGGGGAGGACTGTGGCTATCCAGAGCCAGAGAAATGCACAAATATGCATATATCTATGTTATGGAGTTTTCCCGGTGGTCATTATGCAAATATTTTTTTAAATTCTGAAAATTATAATTTTACATCACTTTTCTACATTGATGTACAAGTGACCGCATGGACATTATGACAAAGAACAAGTGTTTGTGTGCATGGAAATGTACAATCCACCCTCCCTGTTAAATTTGATCTAATCTGTGTCCTGAAACACACCCCCTCTCCTGCTTTCACTTCTCATTCTGATGTAGGGAGCGACTCGTTAGTGAATGAATCTCTGTTATGAGTGACTCATTTACTGAGCCGACAATAATACAAGTTTCTGGTATCGCAGCGTCTTGATGTCATATTTCATAACATTGTTTTATTCACCAAAACTACCATAAGCTTAGTATTTAGTGCAAGTTGGAGCTACTTTGCCTCATGGTGAATTGTATTATCATCAATAACTCTACTTTGTTTAGCACAAAAGTTCATAACATGCAAAACGTAAGAAACTAAATCTTACCTATGAAATGTTCTGCCTTTTTGCTTTGTTTTCTTTGTTTGCTCATTAATACACCTGTACACAGCGCTAAAGTCCAGCATCTTTACGTTGGCACACTGTCTTGACTAGTGCGGTTGAATGACATTTGTCCTGGGAGCCCTGTACAAATGTGGCGGCACTATTGACTCATGCTCGGGGTCCGTATGTGATATCTAGTGTATATATCTATGCGAAACTGCGAGGTTGTGAAAAGTGAACCACTGTATGTTATAGCAAGGTACCACTGTATCGCCATTAGTAACGTTGTTTATTTATAGTGTCGTTATACCCATCACTGGTCTACAACAACATAAAATATATATAAAGTCTGCGCTCAAAATCACATATTACCATACTATATAGTGCGCTAAAAACAGTATGCGAGCCGAGTAATATGTCAGAATTCCTAGAATTCGAAAAACAGTATGCAAGAAGTACACTGATGACCTATTACATCTGGTGAGATTCTGACACTACGCTATCCCATGATGCACCACAAGAGAATTTATCAATAAGAGTAAAGCGACGCAACTGACGTGGGTAGGTCACGTGATGATTACAAAATGGCAAATGTAGTACGTCTGAGTTTCATTTATATTACTCACAATTATACTGTATAGAACTTTTCTAACAGTCGAGTAGTATGTTTAAATTCAAATGCAGCACCTGCTGAGTAGTAAGTGATTTCAGATGCAGCTATTAAAAGAAAACTCAAAGGAAATTCTGAGAAAGTCAATTTATGGTTATTTGATGTATCAGCAAACTTGCTGTTAACCAGCATTTTTTTTTTTAATTAATAATTTTTTTTACGGCTGAAATCATGACAATTTTTTACAGTGTGTGGCATATAAAACATGATTTTCATAACAAGAAATACATGCCACAAATAATTTAGTTTATAGTTGTAAAAAATAATGTCTTATCTTCTAGATGCATTCTGGTCTGTGGTCAGTGTAAAGTATTTGTACAGTGTTAGTATTTGAAGAAAGGTCCAATGTGTGAAATCACAGACAGTGGAACTCACAAAATTTATACAACACTGTTACATCAGCTTTAGTCTGATATTTGTTGCCGTGATGTATCACTCATCTGGACCCAAAAGCCAAATCTGCTTCTGTCATTGACCACCTCTTTTTACATTTTCAGCATATTGCATTTTTACTCTTGCTTGTGTGCATGTACAATGCAGTCTGGCGGAATCTTAATTGAGAGCTTTATGTTAAGTGACAACAAAAGCAAGGAGGAAAAAAGCAGAGGTGAGTTTCAGACTCGCTAGTGGAAGAGATCTAATTTCCAAGGATTGAATTACTGCTATTGATCCAAAAAAAAGCTATTAATAAATGTATTTACTCTACATTCTGAAACTCCCCAAGGCCAAGTCTGAACAAAGAACTGTGCTAAACAACATCTTGAACCTATTAAATCATTACTCAGTGGATTCCATAGGTTTTTTTCTTGAGCAGCACACTAGGCAAAATTGATTTGTAGTTTCACTTGCTCTAGCTTGCAATGGCTTGTGACTTACTCATATTTCCCAGGATTTCATGGTCACACTTTCGTTTTCACACATGCATGTCTGAGGACACGTCGCTGGGGGAAGAGATTGCTCTTACATGCTCTACAGAAAACTCCATTTACACATAATCACACTCATCGTCTCATCGTTCAAATGGTTCAGAAAATTAGTAGTCTAAGCATGAATGATAATGAATTCCATGGCTATTAAATGTCAGATGAATATTGAGGGTTTTTTTCATGAAGACAATGAGTTGTTTAATGATGAAGATATAATATGAATTTGTAAAGAGAGAGAGAGAGGGGGAGATAAGACTTTTTTCACTATTTAATCGAATGTGTCATGATGTAAAGTCTGTGGTCTACTATTTTTACCTTTTGTCTTGCAGGACTTTAAATGCATATTTGTCCTTGTTTAATTTAAGAGTATTTCAGAGGGTTGTTTTTGGTGTGTATGTGCACAATAAATATACTTACTACCTGGCAAAAGCCTTGTTGTCGATCCAAGTTGTAAGAGCATCAAATAATAACTTGACTTCTAGTTGATCATTTGGAAAAGTGTCAGAAGGTAGATTTTCTGATGGATCATTTGTTAAACTGCATCCCGATCATCAAAAATACTACAGAAGACCTACTGGAACCTGCATGCACCCAAGATGCACATAGAAATCAGTCAAGTTTGGTCAAGGAAAAATCATGATTTGGGGTAACATTTAGTATGGGGGTGTGCAAGAAATCTGCAGAATGGATGGCAACATCAACAGCCTGAAGTATCAAGACATTGTGCTGCTCATTACATTACAAACCACAGGAGAAGGCAAATTCTTCAGCAGGATAGCACTCCTTCTCATACTTCAGCCTTCCAAGAAGGTCATGGTGCTCCAGGATTGGCCAGCCCAGTCACCAGAAATGAACATTATTGAGTATGTCTGGGGTAAGATGGGGGAGGCATTGAAGATGAATCCAAAGAATCCTGATGAACTCTGGGAGTCCTGCAAGAACTCTTTTATTGCCTTTCCAGATGACTTTATTAATATTTTATTTGAGTCATTCTAGAGACCTTTGCCTTTTATATAAGCCACTTCCGATACCAAATGATCAACTAGAAGTCAAGTTATTATTTGTTGTTCCTAAAACTTGGATAGGCAACAAGACTTTTGTCAGGTAGTGTACACACATTTATTAGCCAGTTTAACTTTGCTAGCACTGGAACTGACCACCCTTTGCCATCAGAACATCCATAACTTGTCATTTGATAGATTTCAAGCTAGAAGCATTCCTCAGAGATTTTGGTTCATTTTAGCCTTACATTAGTATCACTTTGTTGCTGCAGATTATTCTGTGCAAATGTCCCACTCCAGCACATTCCAAAGGTGCTCTTTTAGATTGAGGTCCTGGGACTGTGGAAGCCATTTCAGTTTAGTGAACAAATAGAGCAAAATAGTCAGAGAGATGGATCTGCTTTGGATATGAAGGCATGCATATGTTTGGCAATAATACTCTTGCTTAAATAATGGTGGTAAGTTGCAACTAATAGGTCCAAATTGTACCATGGAAATCTCCCCCACACCATTAAACCACAATCACCAGCCTGAACCATTGATACAAGACATGATGGATCAATACTTCCTTGTTGTTTGGGCCAAATTTGGACTTTACCATGCAAATGCCTGAGCAGAAATAAAGACTTTACTGACTAGGTAAACTTTTTCAGGCTTCTGTTGTCCTGTTTTGGCGAACTTGCACAAATTGTAGCCTCAATTTTTGTTCTTAGCTGACATGAGTGACTTATGCTGTTGTAGCTCATCTGCTTTGAGTTTATATGTTTTATGTTGTTATAGTGTAGATGGCCTTTTGCAGGCTTTCGTTGTAACAAATAGGTATTTGAGACTTTATTTTTCATCTGACCACTGGCATCAGCAAGGTACTTAAAGAACTTTCACTCACTGATATTTTCCTTTTTTTTCTGGACCATGCTCTGTTAACACCTGAGATGGTTGCGTATAATGTCCCCTCATTCGTTTTAACCAAATTTGGTTATATGTCTTGAAATGCAAATTCAGCCGTGAAAGCCAATCACTGATACTTTTGGGATTTTAAGATGTTTTTAAAAAATGTTTTTAGGCTGTATTCAGTATTTTTGGGTCTGTGAGTATGTGGTCATGTTTATGTACTGCTGCAAATGTACAATTCTGTTTGCCTGCATCCTTTCATGATGATACATCGCCGTGCAGTCTAGGTTGTGACAGGAAAGAAGAAAGACATGAAGAAAAATAGGATGAGTTAGATAAAGAGATGTCAGAAAGCATCCATCACCTGCTCCAGTTGAGAAATACCATTTCTGTGAGATATAACAAATGGAAATAAACATTAAATACAAGCGTGTATGTTTATGTAGACTGACTCTTATGCCTATGGAAAGTCTTCAATGTCGCATGAAATTAAAAGAAAGTTCTGCATTTGGAATTTAAAAAAATGGTATTAACATGTAAAGCTTATAGTTTGTCACCTCTGCCTAAATGGGTCAACTTTTATATTTACATGACCTCATACTTTGGTTTTTATCAAATCATGACCAATCAAATCCTCTCTAGTACCTAACATGCCCCGCCCCCTTTAGGATGCTTCACATTTAATGCACTTGAGTTTAACCACTCCCACTGGCAGAGGTGTGATAAAACAAAACGCTATTGGCTGTTTTTTTTTTTTTTTAAGGGGGGAGGAGTTACACTGTCCCACACTCTCCTCGTGCAGAAATTACTTCAACATTAAATAAAATGCACATTTCAAAGCATTTCATGGGACCTTTCATAATAAAATGTGCCCCAATGTGTATTTGTATAATGGTACAGTGGGTGACACTTCAAAATGACCATAAACGCTGTGTTTGGTAATAAGGGATTAAGAACGTGTTTTTAGGTGTAAAAGCAGTTTTGGATTATGCCGCCAAGGGACACAAAGGGACGGGGTGCGAATTGACAGAAATATACAGTAGCTGTAAATAGTCTGCTACTTGTAAATTAAAATAAAATAACAAAAAAAAAAAAAGCATTATAATTCCTTCATTAGTTATTAAAAAAATGGAAATAAAACTAAAGAAATAATAGACAACTAAAATAAAAGTACAAACATAAATAAATAAATAAATAAATAAAGCTGCCTTTTAGCCTAATATAGAGAGATGTGTTTGTTATTTTAAGTGATAGGACTAAAACAGTAAATAGGCTCTTAAGTTAAATGCTACTTCATCAAAAGCATAAAAATAAATTGACCTACCTCAAGCAGATCACTAAATTATAGGCTAATAAAAATAATTTTGACATAAATTAACTCCCGAAAGCTTTAGTTCCAGTTCAGTTCTTTTTTCAAAGCGTCAATGTTCTCCTTCAAATTATATATATATATATATATATATATATATATATATATATATATATATATATATATATATATATATACACACACAGTTGAAGTCAGAAATATTAGCCCCCCTTTGATTTTATTTTTTTTTTCATTTTTAAATATTACCCAAATGATGTTTAACAGAGCAAGGAAATTTTCACAGTATGTCTGATAATATTTTTTTCTTCTGGAGAAAGTCTTATTTGTTTTATTTCGGCTAGAATAAAAGCAGTTTTTAATTTTTTAAAAAACATTTTAGGGTTTTTAGCCCCTTTAAGCTATATATTTTTTCGATAGTCTACAGAAAAAAACATTGTTACACAATAACTTGCCTAATTACCCTAATATCTATCTGTAATCTCTATCTGTGTATCTAGTAAAATATTATTTACTTTCATCATGGCAAAGATAAAATAAATCAGTTATTAGAAATGAGTTATTAAAACTATAATGTTCAGAAATGTGTTTAAAAAAATCCTGTCCTTTAAACAGAAATTGGGGAAAAACTAAACGCGGTCTAATAATTTAGGGGGCTAATAATTCTGACTTCTACTGTATGTATGTGTGTGTGTGTGCGTATATATATATATATATATATATATATATATATATATATATATATATATTGTTTTAATTTCAATTTCTGTCACCTTGCAAATGCGAGTGAAATATAATGTACGCATAACAGCATAAAAAAAGGAAAAAGCAGTCAAAAGTTATATAAAAGTTATAATGGCATAAATGGCCATAACCAATGCTTTGTTGGTTCAAATTTTGATAACTGATTTGAAGTTTCATTTTTTTTAAATGGCAAAATAGTACTGGATATTCTCCTGATAGTCTTTAATTTTAAACTAATGTCCCAAAGATGTGCATCTGATTGAAATCTGAATTTTCTTTTAATCATTTTGGTTAATCTTTGCTGAATTAAATTTGCAATTATAATAATGAAAATGTTAAAATTAACAAAGACACCTGTCAGAATAAAAGTGCACTACTGAGGCCCTGTTTACACTAATATGTTTTAGTTTTAAAACAATATTTTAGAATGAAAACGGTCCACATCCATACTGGTGTTTCACTTAGCGCTTCTGAACATCTCTCCATCCACACTGCACTGTTGAAAACACACATCACATGACCCCGCACAGCACATGAACACACACACACTCTGGCATGCGCTGCAGCATAAGTGCGCGTCTGAGCTCCAGGCAGTCAGCGGGTGCTCTGAGCACACCTCCCTGGGTGAAAGCAGTGCTGGTCGGACAGTTCATCAAGTATCTTCTGCTGGATTTCATCTCACTATAGTAGTTAAACGCAATTTTTAATTCATCTTGTCTCTATCTAACGACTCTTCGGTCTTTTAAATCTATTACTTGTTTTCAAGTAATGTGCTTTGGCTGAGCGCAAAGAAACGTTAATATATTAATTTATGTAACCACTGATTCTGCACATTTGGCTGATTGCTTGCCTTTATATTCTATATTGTAACTTATTGTACATTATACTTAAAACTGATATTCAGCACAAGAGACAGTGTATGCTTCATATTTTTCACTGAAAATGAAAAGGGGCAGTAATGTTGTATGGCTTAGTTTTGTATGCATACAGTGAAGATGACGGTCATATAAATATGTAACTACACGATGTCTCAAGACTGTTAGTGTCTGTCAAATTAATATCAAAATGAAAATAGGCAGTTCCTCATATAATGTTTCATTTTATAAGAAAGTCAAAAAACGTAGCCAGTATGATGTGAATGATGTTATAAAGTACAGTTTTTACTCAACGTTTCCTCTGGAGTTTGTTTTGCATATCAAACTTTTGAAGTCTGAACTTAAGGAACTAAAATTTGTGCACTTAATATTGAGAAAAAGACCCAATCAGATGTCGAATATCTGCAGCCATGTCTCTATTTTCCCCCTTCCACACTGACATGGAGCAGCAGCGCTTTCAAACCAAAACAGCCTCTTCAGAGTTTCCAAAAAGCTCAGTTTTCAGGGCGCGAAAACTCGGGGGTAGTGTGGACTGAAGGCAAACCATAGCAAAACATGCATTTTAAAACTATTAGTATTAGTGTAAAAGGGGCCAGAGACTCCCATATTAAAGGCTTTTATTTTATACAGTGAATCCCAGTAAATGATTCTTATGGAGCAAAACTACAGCTGCTGACAGTTCATATTATTATGCTATTTTACCGCTTCATCATGTCAAAAGCAGTGTGACAAAACGGGTTGTATCATGAAAGCGTCTTCTCTTGTGCCTAACGAACATGCGTGTATAGCAGTGCCCTTATGAACAAAAAGCATTTCCATCTCCTCAAAGAATTGAGTTTGAAGCACTGGAGTCGGTTCAATTCAATTATGTTCCTCATTTATGCACTTCAATTATGTTTTTAATAGCTTTCTGGGCCTTGAAAGTGGTAGCTGCGTAGGCTGTCAATAGAGGGACACAAAAACCTCTCTCAATTCATTATAAAAATCGTTATTTTTGTGGCGAAGATGAGCGAAAAGTCTTGATGAGTTTAAAACAGTGTGAGGATGAGTAAATTATGACAATGTTCCTTTCTGGACAGACAAATCCTTGGAATATGTACAATTTAGAGCAAGTTTGAAAGCATTACAATGTATCATACCACGTCAAAAATACAATAACTGCAGTACTACAGCAAATACTGCTTTCAACTGAATTATAGCTATATTTCGGGTTTCATGTTTTGCACTACTATGTCAAAGAAAACTAAAGCTCTTCCCTTGCAGAGCTCTTCAACTTGTGTTTTTCTAGCGAGCCGCTGTGCTCTCAAAACGGGGAAATGAAAAAGATCAATGTTGGAGAGTTTAATGAGGATATAAGATGTCTCTGGAGGCATTTTTTTTCTCCCTATGAATTTTAAGACCGTTTCAGGCCTGGTCCAATGTCAGGCGGATTTGCATTTGATTTATAGTCACTGTCACTGAGATTTTGACAGATGAGTAAAACCAAAATATTCCCATCTTTTGCTCTATTCACCCGGGAACGTAAACACAGCTATAAATATTTTAGCTTGTCCTTGCTTTTATTAATAAGTTTTCGAGGATAAACCACAAGACAGTATTACATTTGAAAGAAGCATTATCGCACAGCTGATGATGAATTTTCCCTTATGGCACACTTTGAGACTAGAATAAATTACATTTTAGAATTAAAGCTGCAAGCAGCGATGAAAGGGATCTCGCACCCAGGGTCACCACCGCCCGGTGGCCTTAGGATGACAGAAACATGGACAATATAAATTTTAGTTGTGGCAAAATCACAGATTTATGCCCCACTTCCTTTTGTCAGAAGGTGGCGTATGTTGATGTCTTCAGGAAAGGAATTTTATCAACCATGTGAAGTTTTAGGCAGATCGGACATTGTGAGGTTGAATTATAAGTACTTCCTCCTCCATAGCGAAGCACTAAACTTTGTCAGTCCACCACGGTTACGCCCTTCGACGAAAACTCTAGATCTTCAAAATTTGGCATCTTTGGACTAAACTAATGGAACTTAAATTCGATGTGATAAAATTTGTAGGAGGAGTTTGTTACATTGTAAAACATGTCAATTCCTGTTGCCAGCAGGTGGCGCTATAACTGTAACTGGATAGTGGCATGTAGACGTATTCAGGTCAGGACTGTTATCAAATGTGGGAATTTTGAGGCAGATCGGACAATGCATGCCTGAGTTATAACAACTTCCTGTTTTGTTGTGAATCGTCAAGGTTTATGGGGCCGCCACGGACATGCCCTTCGACAAAACTCTAGATCTTCTCAATTTAACATTGCCAAGACCTTTAGATGACAATACTTAATTTTGTTGTTGATCTGATAAAATCCCTAGAAGTTCGTTAAAATACAACACCTGGAAATGGCAAAAACTTTTTCAGAAGATGAAGTTAAAAATATCTGACTTCTTGTTGGGTTTGAGGTTTCGCTCCAAGGAACTTGGAGGTTTTGGCATGTTTGACGTGTGTGCCAATTTTCGTATGTGTGCGTGAAATGTAGCTCGAGGGCCAGTCCGTCAAATATGCATAGGTGGCGCTGTTGAGCCATTTTGCCACACCCACCTTCTAAACCTATAACAAATGTAAAATCTTGCGGCTTCTGGGGTCTGTGCAAAGTTTCGTGAATTTTCGGCCTTGTTTAGACCCTCAAAATCGTGATTCATTCAGGAGAAGAAAAAGAAGAAACGGAGCAATTCCAATTGGGCCTATGCACCTTTCCGGTGCTTTGTCCCTATTTAAAGCTGCAAGCAGCAATGAAAGAAACCTCGCACCCGGGCTCACTGCTGTCCGGTGTCCTTAGGATGAAAGAGAACTGTGGACAATATTAAATTAACTGTGAAGTTTCAGGCAGGTGAGACATTGTGTGGTTGAGTTATAAGTACTTCCTCTTCCATGGCAAAACACACGCCCTAGATCTTCACCTCTAGACCTTCAACTCTTGATCTTCACAATATATCATCACAAGAGCTTTCAGATAACACCAACCAAATTTGTATTTGGTATAATAAAATTTGTGGGAGGAGTTTGTTAAAGTGTAAAACGTGTAATTTCCTGTTGCCTGCAAGTGGCGCTATAACAGGATATTGGCATATAAACTTGTTCAGGTCAGGACTGTTCAAACATGTAGCGGATCGGGCAATGCATGCCTGAGTTATAACAACTTCCTATTTTTTGGCTAAACATCAAAGTTTGTGAGGCCGCCACGGACATGCCCTTCGACAAAAACTCTAGATCTTCGCAATTTAACATCGCCAAGGCCTTGAGATGACAATACCCAATTTTGATGTTGATCTGATCAAATCCTAGGAGTTGTTAATTAAAATACAATGCCTGGAAATGGCAAAAACCGCACTTTTTCGGCACAGGAAGTTAAAAATATCCGACTTCCTGTTTGGTTTGGGATTTTGATCCAAGAGCCTTTTCTGTAGGTTCGGCATGTTTGATGTGTGTCAATTTTCGTACATGTGCGTGAAACGTAGCTCGGGGGCCAGTCCGTCAAATGTGCATAGGTGGCGCTGTCGAGTCATTTTGCCACACCCACTTCTATAACAAATATAACAAACGTAAAGTTTCACCACTTCTGGGGCGTGTACAAAGTTTGAGCATGTTTAGAGCCTCAAAATTGCGATTCATTCCGGAGAAGAACACGTTCACCTTTTTCTTTCTTTTATTTATTTTTTTATGGACCTGTGGACATATAAATAAGAATGAAGAAATCACTCTGCACATCCAGTGCTCTCCAAGAACAGCTTGAGAAAGCAATAAACTTCAACATCAATACATCAGAGGCAAAGTCATACCTTCATCTCCTCCGAAATGAGCCCAGTGGTTCCCTCCCACACTTCAGGCTCTCATTTCACTCCAGTTCATTCGCCTGAAGGGCTAAATTGTCCCCACTGGAATATTGGCTTGAAATATACTATTACAAAGCAATTCTGGTGGTGAAATAAGCATGATGTGACTGCTGTTTTTTGAGGCAGCCGTCTTTTTTCATTATTAGGAAAAACTTCAACTCCCCTGAGATGACCGCAGTAGTATCACATTTAACACAATTTGCCAAAATGTGCTTTTTGTTATATGGCTCTGTTCTGGAAGGATGTCGATGCAGAGCTGTTTGAAAAATTGATGGGTATGAAACTTCTTTTTGTGTGCTTCTTCAAAAACCGGAACATAATACCAAAGGCAAACATTTTTAATTTCCCTGGGACCATATTAAAAAAAAAAAATAACAACACCAATTTCTTTACGCACTGCTTTTGTTGATCCTTCCTTAAGTGTGTGGTTAACCCAAAGAAAGCAATGCTTGGAGAGTCTGCGTCCACTGGGACTCAATTAAACCTTCTGACTTTCTGTAGCAAAAGCCATTTAATTGTGTCCGTGTGTTTTATCTTTCTAAAAAGTGCATGGGTGTTTGGTGGCTAAATCCCTGCTAAGTCATCACGTAATGTTTTATTTTGCTCTGAAGGAGTGTTATTGCTGTTGTTTGCCTTAGAGTAATCATATAGGAGTTGTATCAGGAGACTTCCTGCCTTATTTACATTGTAAAGAAACAAACAAACGTTCTACGCTGATAACTAAGATAACTATGGTGCTTTTAGAACAGACTAGTAATGACTGTGATTATTAAGGATGCTAATTGGTTTGGCTTACAGCAGAGATGGCAAAAGTACACAAATCCTTTACTCAAGTAGAAGTACAGAAGTACTCATATTTAAAATGACTATGGTAAAAATGGTAAAAGTTGAAGTACTGATCACACTTTTGTGCTCAAGTAAAAGTAAAGACGTACGGCCTCAAAAATGTACTTAAGTAAAAAGTATATCTATTAAAACTACATGTTTTAGTTTCACTAAATATCTGGTTTCTTCCACAGTCCAAAGACATGCAGTATGAGTGAATAGATAAACTAAATTGGCCCTAGTGTAAAAGTGCATGCGTGAATGCGAGAATGTGTAAGTGTTTCCCAGCACTGGGTTGTGGCTGAAAGGGCATCCGCTGCGTAAAACCTACTGGAATCTGGAATCAGCGTTTGATACGCTGTGGCGACCCCTAGATAAATCAGGGACTAAGTTGAAGGATAGTGAGTGAGGATAGATAGGTACTAGACCTCACATCCTGTTGATACATTAGTATGAAATAACTTACATTTTTAAATTTTTATATAAAATGTTTGTTGCTAATGTTATGAAAGTAGCCAAGCAGCATCACACCCTGCAACATTGCTCAAAAAGTCGGCCCATGTATCACCATCTTGACGCAAACTTACAGCGATCATCATGTAGTTTTGCGGCTGTTAGATCAAAAACATCAGCTGCCATTCATGTTCATACAATCGAAAGATAATTCTGTGGGCCTGTATATCTTTATAAATAATGTCTTACATTTTACACTGAATTCTGTCTAAAATATATTGAATTATTTTATATTTGAATATTTTTTATTGAATATATTGAAAATAATTTTTATTTTGCTAAAATAAATATGTATCATATTTGACTGCAAACTATAATAATAATAATAATAATAATAATAATAATAATAATAATAATAATAATTATTATTATTATTATTTTTATTAGTATTATTATTAGTATTATTATTATTATTATTTTGCATTAGCAGCTCTTATACATAACTCGTTATTTCAGTGTTTTTTCCAGGGTACTCTGGATATTTTATTTAATGGATAAACATTAATTCTTTGTATGCATTTATTCTATGCTAAAAGCTACATACACTGGTGTGACTACAACCTACAAAACATGTGCATGATCATTTATTCACGTGATAAATTCAGGATCTTTTGAATTATATTTTTATTAATAAATTGCCCAGTATAGATACTTTTGTTGTTGTAAAACATTTGTTAAAAAAATGAATTGAAGATTAATATGCCTATATGTAAAATCATTTAGTCAATAAAAAGATCAATTAAAAAAAACTGTTAAACAGCTTAAATTCTGTATTAGGAAATATGAACTCATCAGAAATAAAGGAAATAAATCTCAATGCGTTTACTTTTTATAGAGTATTTGATTTTTTAGAACTAAATGTACAAGTCTTTACAAAAAAAATTCATGGCATTATTTTGAAAGACCAGATAAATCCCGTGCAGTATGATCAGAAGTAGACAAAAGACTCTACATCCTTAAGCATTTACATGGCATATATATATATATATATATATATATATATATATATATATATATATATATATATATATATATATATATATATATATATATATATATATATATATATATATATATATATATATATATATATATAAATATATATAGAATCCAGCAAAATGTCTCTTATTATGTAAACAGGGCAGCATAAGTCATGTTAAATTCCCCGTCCCCCTCTGTCTCATCTGCGTAGTCATTCTTGCCTTTCTCATAGTAATCTTCATAAACCAGCCTACGTACGGTGCGTGATAGCCTTGGTTAAAAAACATGCAGGCAATGATGAAAATTGATTGATTGCATCAAAAAGGTGCAATAACCAGAAATAATATAGATCGTGCCATCAAACAAATGAAAATGAAAATAATGAGCATGATTTAAAATTGTAAGTAGTAGAAAGTACATATATTTGTGTAAAAAAGTTAGAAGTAAAAATAAAAAGTTGTCAAAAAAATAATTAGTGGAGTAAAGTACTGATACCAGAAAAATTTGCTTAAGTACAATAGCAAAGTATTTGTACTTTGTTACTTCCCATCTCTGGATTACAGTTATAACTAGCTTTCGATCATTCGATTTTTGTTTATTTATCTGTTCATTGATTTGTTGTTTGATTCATTGGTTGATTGATAATAGTATTATCGTAGCTTAGAGCAGGAGTTCCCATACTTTTCAGCCTGCAACCCCCAAAATAACAACGCCAGTGTTTTGTAACCCTCAATATCCTCTGAGGTGGTTATAAATATACAAACCTTGCAAACGCAAAACGGCTCACACACAGCAATAGGCCCAAGTCTATTATTTGTTTAATTTTGGAGAATGCCACTCGGAGGTCATCCCCCATGTTCAGTCATGGCCTGTATTTAATTTTATTGTATGCAAGTGCCATAAAGATGTCAGAAAGTTTACCCTGGTGCCATTAAATCAATCTGCGGCATATGACCCTAATGCTGTGTCTTTAACGTAATGAGACCTCAGGGGTCGCAATCCAATGGGATTATATAATAAATCTGTGTTGTTTTATAACTATTAAATACTATTCTGTAATTACTAATTCTGTAGCGTATGGACAAAACATGCTCATTCTAACAGTTTCATAAAATTAATTTTATTTTTAGAAATCACCCAGCTCATTATCCTGCAACCTCCTAAGGGGCTAGAAAGCAAACAAGGTTAAGGTGCTGCAGAATTGGCCAGCCCAGTCACCTGAAATGAACATTATTGAGTATGTCTGGTGTAAGATGGAGGCATTGAGGATGAATCCAAAGTATCTTAAACTCTGGGAGTCCTGTAAGAACGCTTTCTTTGCCATTCCAAATTATTTTATTAATAAGTTATTTAGGTCATTGCAGAGATGTATGGATGTAATCACCGAAGCTCATGGAAGTCTTACACAAAATTAATTCTTTCAGGGCATGATTTTATTTTATTTTGGTAAAATAAGCGTAATCTAGAGACCTTTGCCTTTCATATAAGCCACTTCTTATACCAAATGATCAACTAGAAGTTATTATTTGTGGATTCAAAAACATTAATAGTGTAACGCTACGCCAGCAGAGGGAGCCCTTGCCCGACTACTCACTCAGCTCCGCTCCCTCTGCGCTCACTTCCTGTTTGTGCTGTATTTCAGCGAGAGCTCAGTCCATGCTTCTTTGCGAAGTATTGCCAGTTTACCTGCCTTACCAAGCGTTGTTCCTAGTGACTTTCATCACTGCTTTCCTGTGTATGACCCAGCCTGCCTTGATCACGTACGTTCTTTGTCTTTGCCCTCTTGATCTGTTTTGGACTGATTGTTATTGTACTGATCCTCTGCCTGTATTATTACTCTTGGATTTGCTCCTTTGTATGTCGATTGGTTTGGACTGCTTTCCTATTGCCGACTATTTGCCTGTTAACACGTTGATGTCTTTGTCTCATTCCTTTAATAAACTTCCGCACATGAGTTCTCACAAAGCCTCAACCTCCCCGTTACAAATAGGTGACAAGACTTAGGTAGTGTACAGTACAAATATACTAAGGGATAGTTCACCCAAAAAATAATTTAACTGATTATTTACTCACACCCATGTGCTTCCAAACTTTTATGAATTTCTTTCTTCTGTTGAACACAAAACAAGATATTCTGAAGAAAGTCATCAGCCCTCAACATCCATAATAGGGGGAAAAAAAAAACTATGGAAGTCAATGACTTTTGTTCCAACATTCTTCAGTATATCTTCAGTTGTGATTAACAGAACAAAGAAACTCAAACAGTTTTAGATCAAATAGAGAATGAGTAAATGATGATATAATTATCATAATGGGTGAACTATCCTTTTAAAGTCTTCATGAAATAAAAATCAACATCTTTTTTCTTTGTTATCAGCAGAGTCACTTTTGCACCAAATATCACAGTGATGTTTGGTGCAAAAGAGCGAGAGCGTGAAACGTAGATTCGCAAGTGAAAAACAGCGGCAGATTTGCCAATTTGAGCCGTTGCAGTAACATATTTGTGTTGCTGCTAAGAAAAAAATTTATCAAACGTTCTACATCCGTTCAGCTCTCTTTTCGTGGATACACATTGTGCAAGTTTTGTTGGTGACTTCACATTTCTGGATGCAGGTGTGTATGTGTTTTGCACCATATTCACTGCAACAATAGTAGCAAAGAACATGAGCGGATGAGTTTCTGTCCAGTGGGATTTGTGCACCTGTGCTGAAGGATTTGAAATGGTGTAAATGTTGCGTTGTGTTTGTTGGAGACAAAAAATACCTACACATTTGCAAATTTGCTCTACGAGTACAAATTTATTGATACACATTTGTGGCTATTCTTTACAACTACAAATTACACTTTTACAGCTGCTTGGGAGTTTTGCACCAAAAATACCTTCATACGGTTCCCCCCCACAGTCCTAAGATGTGGTATAGGTGAATTGAAACTAAAGTGTCTGTAGTGCATGAGTGCGTGTGTAAATGCGAGAGTGTGGAGTGTTTCCCAGTACTGGGTTGCAGCTGGAAGGACATCAGCTACATTGAACATATGCTGGAATAGTTGGCGGTTGATTCCGCTGTAGTGACCCCTGATAAATAAAGGACTAAGCTAAAGTAAAAATGAATGAATTTGCTTCAACTTCTCTGGGGATATCAATTTTGACAGTATAGGCAAAACAGATTGTGAGAAAAAGAACGATTGTGAAAACTAAAACTCTTCAGTATTCCATTGCTGCTGGAAATACGTCACAATTCTAATGTAGTCAGTAGGAACGTCTGGTTCACATGGACTTTTAACACCACTGAAGGTCTTTGGGATGTGCTAAAGTACAGACTTTACTGAGCGGTTCGCCTCAGGCTCAGACAGCGCAAGTGCTCCCATTGTCAATACAAGATCTTGGCCAAAAATGAATGCAACTCTTGATGTAAGTCTGCCTAGACTGCACTTTTGAATGACTGCCAGAAGAGAATTTTATAACCATCTATTTGTATTGTAGTTACATCATGTAATAGCAGCTGTTAGTAGTGTTGTCACAATAATTCAATTTCTTCAACAGAATACTTTGAAAAAGGTCTATACTATGTGCTATTTTCTACATTACATGGAAATAACTGCCATTGCATTAGTATAGCACAATGACATAACTCTAAAGCTTGCCACTATACTGTGAAGTCACTCATGATGTGAGCGTTTCTGGTGCGCTAATTGTTTTGTTAGATCTGGATAAGTCTTTAGAAAAAATATGACCAGAGAAATTATGTGTATAGGCAGTAAAACTGAACTGTAAACAATTTTAAGCCAGTACAAAAAGAAAAAACAAAAAAAAACAAACATCATCCTTATTCCCTTTCGCTTTTTCTTGTTCACTCAACTTTTGGAAACATCAGCTGCACTGACCTAAAATTATTTGTTAGTAACACAAAAAAACATTTAGTTGGGTTAACATAATATTGTTAGTTTTCTGGCAGAGTGAAGTACTCTGTACAATTTTTTTTAAAGATGTGCCAACTAAACATTTTTTGTCTGCAGAACTGGAATGTTGAGTGAACAAAAATGCATACTCCTTATTTCCTTTAACTTTTTCTTGTTTACTCAACTTTTGAAAACATTCGTTACACTGACCTAAAATATCTGAAGTTAAGTGAACAAAAAACTCTTTTAGAAATTGTTACTAAGAAATAATACATTATCAGAACAAACAAACATAGCTCAATTGGAAAAAAACTAAAACAGACAATTGTTAATCAAACATTTATTTGACACATAATTAGAAACAGGACAGGAGGCAAAACAACAACAATGGTAAACAAGACAAGGATCAATACATGGCAGGACAAACAGAGAAAAATGCTTTGTAATACTACACAGGGAAAAACAAGACTCAGCAAAGAGTCTGTGTGAATGAGGTGTTTTTATAGTCCTGGTAATCAGTCCATCATGAGCTTCCAGCTGTGTGCGTGTAATCAGGAGCCAGAAACTGGCTCTTCTGTTTGATTTACAGTTTGAGGATTTGATTTGTCATTTAATTGTTACAGGATTTTACTGAGGTGTCCATGAATATTAAATATCAAATACATTTGATTTTCTCGTTTGAGAATAAATTTTGATGTATTATTTGAGCGTTTGATTTATCATTTGTGTAGTCGTTTCAAAAGTTCGATTTATTATTTGATATTTTTAGACATCTAAATTTTCTATTTCATTTTGTTATGAAAAAACTTCCTCAACAGTGAAAAACAAATTAACAGTCACATGCGCTAAGTATTTCTTTTGTGAGATAAAAATTCTAAATTAAATGTCTTTCTGCAGCTGTGCACCCCCCTCCCCCCCAAAAAAGAGATAAATTACAAATGAACAATAATTTCAAACTACGGTAGCATTAATTCAGTAGTATTTTGTTATTGTTGTTAATAATAATGACATTGTTATTATTGGTGTTACTATTATTTTTGTCGGTGTTGTTAGAGGTAGACATTCTGCAACCTTTATTTTTTCAAGTGAGGTCTGAGGTTATCTCAACTTAAAGTAACAAGTTGTTTTTGAGTGAACTCGCAAAACTAGTCTTTTTAACTTAATGAAGAGATTTTGATTTAGGTTAAGTAAACATGAACAAAAAAAGTTTTTAAAGTTATATTTTTTACAGTGTGGGGTATCTTTCCATTTTGACAACAAAATAGCCTTAAAAATAATAATAAAAGTAGTAATTGTGTTGCTCGAGAGTGTTGTATTTTATTAAACTACATATGTGCTTAGTGGACTAAAGCACTGACCATTTAAACAATTGATCGAATGAACTCACATTCCTGCCAGCAATTACCAAGGCACCAATGACAGATAATCATTTTTATGTCCATAATGATGAACCCCAAGCTGAGAAATATAAATTGGATCCTATAATAAACAACACATGATCAATTTATGAATTAAATCCCTTATCAATAGTTTATTTGTCGCACATCATTTTAATATATCCATCTCTGTGGTAAAAGTCAGTGATGTTTAACACTGGAACTCTCCAGAGCTTCAGAAGTCTTTCTGCGCTTGAGAAGTTGATGTGACCTCGACTGACACTTTTCATTTCAGTTGGTGGTTGTTTCTAAAAATCGCTACTCATTAGCATAAAGTCTTTTTTCTCAACTTATGTCATGTGCCTCGTATCTCTTGATCTCCACATCCGGTTGCCAGTGATATCTGTCGCTCATGACACCGGAGGTCGCCTGCTCACCATTAAAAATGAATATGGTCATTTCCTCTTGTCGTTGCATGTCACTGTGTGTCACTTGTATAGTGTGAATGCCGAAATGCGGAATCACTATTGTCGATTACATCAGTTTTCCACCAACTGATACTCAAGAAGGCAAACTGATGTGATTCATTACTAGGCAGGGTTTCAAATGGATAATCAGGATATATATTTTTTAAACCTTTGTTGTTATTTTATAAAAATGAATAGAATGTAGCATGTTCTATAAGAGGTGTGTAAACTTATGAGTAAACATTTTCATTAAACTTTCTTCATATTTCTCACTTTTTATTTATAAGTAAAACTACATGAAGATTTTTTTTGTTTCCCTAAACAAGCCCTAACTAGCACCCACAGTTTAATTAAGTGCCAGGGTCTATAAACACTTGCGATATTAAATTACATTTGTTGCCAATTAAAAAGTACATACATCTAAAATTAAACTAATGATACCAAATTACAATTCAATGTAATCCATTTGGTAATATTCAATACTTTTGGGTGTATTTGTAAATTTATTGTAATGGTAAAATGGAATATATAAGAATATTTTGTTCTGTTACTCCCATAAATCATCATACATAGAAGAAAAAACTGTCACACATTTTAAAATCGGTTTTACACACATCGCAGTGTACTGTGTAGACAGAATCACTGATTATAATGAGTTTAATTGTCTTTATTTATAGTGTATCTGTATATTTAATATATAATCATGCATGACTATGCACAAGACAGGCACCGTGGGTCACAGCAATCACTCGATGCAGAAGTATAAATCAGCCTTAAGACGAAGGAAAATTAATGAATGTTAGAAAGGAAAAAGACACACCTTTAGGAAACATCAGGCTATTATATATGTTATTAGGGATAGGGTATTAAGTTATTACATTTAATCAATTTAAAAACACCTCTGTAGTTCTAGTGTTAAATGGCTAACCCTAATTTATTTTCACACAAAAACAACAACAACAACACTTTCTTTTAACCTCCAAAACATGACTTACTGTTGCCCTCTGTTTTGACAGAACAGGCCACAATTCACAACCTGTCTGGTACAGAATTTAGCACATGCATCTCTTAGAACTGAAAGTAATAAATTGTTATCCTATATATCACATTCTTGTCACTAGTAATGGTTTTTTATTTCACCTTCTTCACATTCGCCATTTCTGGTCGCCTGATGGATTGTTATTGGACTCTGGAAGTCTGGATTCTATTCTAACTTATTTGCTAAGGGCATAACTCAATCTGATCCAATCTACTCAAAACCAGACCTCGCTGCAAATAATAAAATAAAAAATGGTCAAAGCTAGTTGACATCACTCATGTTCCACATCATTCTACTTGGTTTGCTTTGCGTCACCTTAAAAGCAAACATGCACCCTGGATCCTTATTAATCATGCCAATCATCAACTGGTGTTCATGTCTCCTATACTTGGCCATTTTTGTCTTTCTTGCTTTGAAGATGATGTTTATGGTGAGAAAAAGCCTCTGTGCATCCCATGCCCAATGGCTTTCCCCCATGAGAGACAATTAGGCCTGGCTTTTCATGCCTTCTGTAATGGCTGTGTACATTGTTTCTCAGCGCTCTGCAGACGAGCTGTCCTATCATTCTTCACGCTGTGCTCTGGGGTCAACAATGCACTAAATGCAAGCTGAATGCCATCATATTCAAATTTAAATGGTTTTCCCCTCAGATTCCATCAGGATTTTGACAGCAGAAGCTTAATTAGCAGCAATTACTACATTCTCAGAATACTTTTCCATGTCAGGCCTAGAGTTAATCTTATGTTTTTCAGCTTCTGTATTGATAAGAACTTAGATAAAAGTACAACTTCAGTTTTGATCTTTGATTGACGCAAAATCTAAATTTAGCAATGAACTCAAACGTATGGTGACCCCGTAGTGCACAACACAACATCATTATATTAGCTTGAGAAAGCCAGCATACTGTTATACTACTCTGTCCTCGCAAACAAACATATCTCCTTCTAGGCTGTTCATGCTGCATGGCCCAAATTTGGTCAAAATGTGCCTATTGCATTTAAGATTGTTGCTTTACCTCTTCATGCCAATCAGACTTATCGTTTTTGAATAAAAAAAATGTTAAATATTAAATTTTAGTGATCCGGGCATATTAAAAAATGCTACAAGCCCCAAATTAGTTTGCATTAAATTTTGTTGCTATATCTTTTCTGGTTTATCAGACTTATAGTTTTCCAATAAATAATTTTTAAGCATTATTTTTCTCAAAATATGGCAAGCCATAAACTCCATGACTGAAACTCCTTATTTTTTACTGATTTGGCAAGCCATTTTTACAAAACATCCAGTTTTTTTACTGATATGATACGGAAAGCCATTTTTTGCATGTATCACTTTCACAATTATTAACCCCCAGGGGTCGAAGACCGCGTATACGCATTTTGACAAGTCGTCACCTCATAAAGCTGAAATGAACTTAAACTACACGTTCAGTTTTGATCGTACAGATAAGATCAATACATCAATCGAATCTGTTAGGTGTCTAGTTTTCAATGTGTACACTCACAATGACAACAAACGTGTGTGGTTTTGCAAAACAAGGATAATAATCAGTGTAGGCAATCTGTCTTTTCTCTCTCAGTGAACTGTTTTTAGAAACGCATCAGTAAAATGCGCTAAAACTCTGCGAAAACAAAACACTGACATGAGACACGTATCTATAGAAAGCTTCAAATGTCTACTTTTGAATGCAGCAAGTGCATGTTGAAAACAAATATTGTTTGATAAAGTAATTGGTATGAAACCAACGCTATGTCTAGGTTCTCAGTCTGAGCTCATTAGAGTTAATGCTACCACGCCCACGAGGCTTTGTCATTACAATCGTATGCATGAGACGCACGCAACATGTAGACCGCAAAAGACACGTCATTAAAATGAACTGAAACTCGGCAAATACTCACCCAAGAAGCATGAGAGATATATATTAAAAAAGCTTAATATGTCTAGTTTTGCAATGACCAATTCAAGTCGAAAACAAATAATCTTTTTTCATGTAATCCGTATAAAAGTAAGGACTGTGACGGATTCTCCTGTCGCCTTTTCAATAAAATATGGTAAGCCATTTTACATAATGTCCAAGTCCAGTTTTTGACTGTCATAGATACATCGGAGTTGCTTTATATCACTCAAATTGGCAAGAGGCTTTGATGTATCATCACTAAGCTGTCAATTGTCTCCATAGCAATAAAACAGGCTAACCTTGCAACCGTTTAAAAACAGAAATATCTCTATAACAGAACATCACAGGGACCTGGGTAGTGCTCGTTTGACTCATGCTAGCAAATGGGACTTCCTGTGTACTATGCATGGTAACAATGATAAGCCAAGTGCTAATGACAATTAGCTACATGCTATTAATCAGTATCTAAGTGCAATAACATATGCTAGAAATGCCTACTAAGTATTAGCATTTGATCAAACATGCACATAAGCATTGCCATTTAGCAACCACCTAGCAATGCCATAAGCCTTTTAGCAACTGCCTAGCAACCACTTAGCAACCGCTGTGCTTCCTGACTACTGCCATTCCCAGTCCTAGCGTAGACACGTTGGCTTTCTCAAGCCAATATCTAAGTTCGTCAAAGACGTCAAAATTCGTTTATTTTAAAATACCGTAATTTCACAACACCGCTAAAAAAATCAAACACAATGGAATTTAAAAAGCAAATATAAGTTCACAACTGAATTTTTACAGAACAATGAATTCAGGCAACAACACATTGGAAATGGTTCCAACCATCATCTTTTTAAGTTTTACTCAAACAATGCAGAAATATGAATTCGACTGTTTTTAAAGTGCGTACCGTACATAAAGCATTAATGTTAACAGCATAGTTCTTCTTACAATCAGTATAATGGCATATTCACATGGCAGAATCAAACAGAACACCTGATACTTGGGACACTATACACAAAGTCTGTACTAGTCTATGTTTTAATTTTTTTGGAGTTTGAATTCGTCCTTTTGAGTAGAAGTTGAACTCCAGAGACCAAAATGAGTTGCTGGTTGATAAACTAAACAAATCTAACCAATGCTTGATGTAAACTTTCTCTGCTACCTCTGGGTTTAACCTTTTGTGAATAAACTCTAGGTCTCAGTCACCTGAAAATGTGACACGTGCAGCTAACAGTCATTTATTGTAAGACAGATTAAGAAATATTACTTTCAGAAGTATAATATTAGAAAAACACAGCAGAACTGTAAGAAGGCAACTTAAAAATAGTATTACACAAGTACAAATCTATCAACTCATTTTAATAATGTACTGTAAGTTCACAAACAGCTCAAAAGACATTTGGATTGAATTTATATTAAAGCAAATCAAATTAATATGTTCATTTTTATTCAAATGTAAAAGTATTACTATTATCACCTGACAATTTGAACCTATATGAATATGTTATTATTAAATAAATGTATACATTGGGCTGTAATATTAATTGAATTGAAATCGCAAAAGCGATTAAGTGCACTTCTTCTCAAGTAAGCACAGTTTGATTTGTAGTTAATCTCCTCTGAAATATTAGAGCCAGTTTTACTGACAAAATGTGCATGAAAATTCCTTCGATTAAGTCAGCCAGCCCTAAGTATAATTAAATAAATATAATTCAAATAGTGTAAATAAATTTTTAGCAAAATTTGGTTAAATGTGTTTGGGCTTTTTTTTTGTATTGTGTGCATGCATGCCTGTGTCTGTGCATGCATGTGTGTGCTTGACTTTTCTTACACTGTTTGGTCCAGTTTGGGTTTGCAGTCTCTAACACAGAACAAGACCTGCTCCAGAGATAATCGCCAACAAAACTGATTAAAACCAACCCCCTTAAACACAAACTTACCTGTGTAATAAACCCACACCAGCTTTTTGCAACATCTCCAATGTCAAAAAAGTAAAAGTTACTATATCTAACAACAAAAGCAATGACAAATCAGTGCAAGTACAACTGAAACTGCACAGTGAATGTAAAGAACAATCATATATGTAACAAACAATTTTATGTACAATATACAACAGACTTTGATACAAGCTTGAATTGAATACTAATATGTGGTATTCTATTTTTTTTAAATAATTGCCTGAACTAAACTGTACCGTGTAAATAGTTTTAGATTCTGTAGTGTTTACATCATAAAATAATATTGTTTTTATCAGTTTACATGGGTTGTAAGTATGCTCACATGGACACTATGGCAAATACTGTGTTTAAAGTTACTGCAGGCTTGCTCAGCTGCACCTGATTAAATTGTACTGAGATTTCATTTAGAGAAAATGACAAATTACTCCACTCTCCAACCTTGAACCTGAGGGGCTTCTCAATTCAGTTTAGTCTCTGACTCATAGAGGTATTGCTGCTCCTATAGAAACACACATTTTCTTTTCATTTTCAATGTTTTTTGTTCAACGTTTCCTTCACCCAGTGCTAAACGGTGAATATTTTCATAATAAAATACAGAATATGGAGATTGACATCTACCATATACTGTAGATTGTATGCTGATAATTAAAATGTTGTCATTAACCTTAACCTTGGTGGCGGCTAACAAAACACAAGGGCGACGGAATACTTTTGCTATGGAGTGTTCGGATGCAGTTTACTTCAGATGTGTCATCTCTCTTCAGGCGGTGTTAACAAATTAAAGTTGAGTGTGTAGTAAAGGGACTAATTTGTGAAAGCTCATTAATTTACAACTAACATAAATATCCTATTAAACTGGCAACCTGAATTTAATTTCACACATTTAAGAAAGAAACTTTACTTCTCTCCTCCGGGAATAAACCTAACCATCCTCTGTTTTTTTACAGAATAAGCAATGCATATTTTTTAATTGTTTAGGTGATGACTGTTGTAAAAAAATATGGTTATGAAATAAATATTTGGAGATTTTTTACTACAACGTTGATCATAGGTTATTACACATTATTTATTTTTTTATTTAAAAAATATTAGTCAAATTATATATTTAGATTATATTTGGTTGGAATTCATGCATTTCTCAATATTTCTTTTCATAATATTTGTTTAACTGAGGGATGCTTGCATTGGAGTTGAGGATCCATATGCAGTTCTTTATGAATATGAGCAGTCAGACAGGCAATGATCAAAACAGAAGCATAAAGATAATCCAAGATCATCCAAGTCCAAAAACTGGAAAAAGGGCTAGGCGGCAAAGAATCAAGAACGGGAAAAACAAGGGAAGAATCAAACACAAAAAAGACTAGACCGGATAACGCTTTATAATGTTCCAGGGTATAACCAAACAAAACTCAGCAATGTGAGTGTCAATCTGGCGTGCGTTTCCCAAACAACGACATAACTTGCGGCTGAACTATTATAGTATGATGCATTGTTTGGGAAAATAACGATGTAGTGATAAGTGTTTCCCAAAACCCGTAGTTTCTCTGTCGCAGATGCATTGTTTAAAATATGTTAGTTATAACGTAAAAGACCCATAATGCTCTAAACGGGGTTGTAACAACTTCTTTAGAGAAGAACCCCATAATTTCTTTGTGCAGATTATATTGTTTTGCACGCACACGCTTTAAAAAAAATGCAATATTATTTTCGGTCAAAACATACACTTGTTTTCCATATTAATTTAAATATAAAATGGCACATATAGGGGCAATATTTCCTTTATTGAGAACATTACATATTCTATTGTAAAACATAAAATGAACATAAAAGAACACGTATTCTAATATCATATATAAATCATGTAAATAAATAAATAATGAGGCTATTAAGAAATTTAATTTAATATTTATTTATTAGGAAATGAAAAAATCATACTGTAATAATAATAATATTAATGATGATGGTGATGATGATGATGATTATTATTAACTAGGATATTGCTTATTTATTTTTGATTTTTTGAAAAGTCTACTTTTACAATTCGTCACATGCAAACCACTGCAGAAATGTTCTAACCAACAGGTCCATGTCATATACAGTACATATACTTAATAAATAACCTACTATAAACTAAAAGCATTAACGTATGCTATGTTTTTTGTTTTCACAAGCTTTGGAGACCTAACAAATTCCACTTTTAAATAATAGGTCACCTATAGCTTTCGTCATGAGCCACAGCTGTGTTCAAAATGACATCAATGTTTTCAAAGTGCACTCCGAAGGCAACGCAATTGTAAACATGAAGATCGCTAAAACTGAACTGTAAAAATACTTCGAAAGCAAATTACACCTGAGAGTGATGACTTTAATATTTTTTTTCCTGAACTATGTTTCTAACTACTGTTCCAGAGATGTAGTTGCAAGCATACAAGATTGTGACACAGTTTGCAAATGTCTGTTGGAACGATGGATTTGGGTAACGCCAACTCAACGAACTGTGTTCGTAACGTTGGAACTTGCGACCTTAGTTGGCTAACGATGGTTTTCAGAAATGCATCCCTGAGCAGTTTATATACTGTAGTAGTTTGAGTGATCAGTCCTTGAGCAGCTCCCAGCTGTGTATGTGTGTGGTGCCTGAAGGGAGTTGTAGTTCATATGGTGGCAGAACTGCAGTCCGGATGATAATGCATGTTTTCTGCAAAGCCTAGATCGCTGGTGATCATGACACTCAGCGTATATTACTGTAATGTCTAAAATCACTTTCATAATTTAAATAATTACAGTATTAATAATGATTGGATAAGGGACTAAGCCGAGGGAAAATGAATTCATAAATAAATGAATGAATGTTGGTTACTGGTCAATACATGATCTGAATTTTAATATCAAACCTCTCTAAAACATACCAAACAAACAGGTGTTATGATTAGAAATAGCCTTACATTATGTGTAATGGTAGAAAGCTGCACATTAGCTAGCAAATGTAAACATTAGCATAGATATGCTATATAAGACCTTAATTGTGAAGTGCTCCCTCTGGCATGATAATCTTCCTCATTTCTTGTATTTTAGGTCTTGTTTTTCCTTTGTGTGTTCATATTATATTCATAAACCTGGCATAATAAATTATATGAGAGGTATTTGGAGTTGAAGCATTATATACACGTGCTGGGGACACTTGAATCATGTAGGTCATTTTATGTTGTATTTGCTGTTGTTCAATATATTTCACAATCATTTTCCTTTATGTGTACAATTATGTGCATCAACACTCAGTGAAAAGCTTCACATGTGAACTTCAGAGCCAAAATCTCCCCTGCATTCAGCGCCAAATATAGTGTCAAAGATCCTCCCCTGCTGTTTCTAGAAACCAGAGCCAGAGTTTGTAAGCACTCACTGTATTAGAAATAAAAATGTTTCAGTCCTGCTTATGTTGTGTTTTTAAATGAAAAATAAGAATTAAAAATGTGACTTTAAATAGAATCTGAGGATTGAATTTGCAAATAATATTCAGGGGTGGATAAAGTTTTTCACTGAAAGTACAGACTGTAAATTCCAGGTGTCTTAATAATGTATAACTTCAATAAAAATGTGTTAGGATTTGACTCAAGTCCAATCTTACTTTAGAGTACAAAGTACAAAATTACCTTTATAAATGAATACAAAATTACCTTTATAAATAAATAACACAAAAATAATAATTATTATTAAGTAAAAAGTATTTGCTAAATAGTTATGTTGCAAGAAATGATTGCATTGTAGCACCAAAACATGTTTTGTTTATTAAACTCATTTGAATCAGTTAAGTGCTGACTCGAGATTCACTCTGACCAGATCATTTCAATTTGTGAATCAATAACAACAGAATTATTAACTGGAAAATTGTTCTGGTTGGATCATTTAAATCACTGAATCGTTAACTGTATACTCTCACTGATTGGATAATTTGAATAATTGAATTGTTACTTGGATAATCACTTTAATCGGGTCATATACATCACTGAATTGTAAAACGTAGACGTGCTCTTTTTGAATTAGTTAATCATTAACCGGAAATATTGACCGCTTTAGTTGAATTTAGTTGAATTGAACGCACATTCTGATTGGACCAGTCCAAACACCAAACAATAGGAGATTGTTCACATACTTATGCACTATTCTATGCCATTTTGTAGGATAAATAAGTGCATTCACACTGAAAACTCTAAAAAGAATAAGTACACTTTATTAAATAACCGGACAATGCCCTTATTCAACCGTTAAAATTAAGTGTGGACTGTTGGACACTTCAAGCACTCAATGGCCGCTGCTTTGCTCACATAGTGGAAGGGGCGGAGCTTTCGGGCACTGGTGTTTGATTCCTTTATTTATTTTGGATGGTGAAAGCAGCATTCTTCTACGAGAGTGATTATACTGCCTCCCGATGCCTTCTCATGACGGGTATTATTTGGTAGTTTGGACATTTATTTCACTAATTTGGCAACTGTCAACCGTCATCAGAAAAACGGTTTGAATTTCTGCTTAGTGAAACAAAAACATTTGGGGGTTCCGTTTGGGATGACACTACATACTTAAACTATGCGGTCGATTGTGTAATTGCAGTGTGTAGTGTGCCATTTGGAATGCAGCTTTTCTCTTGCTCAATCATTTAACTTAGGCATTTGAAATGTAATAAGGTAAAAATAAAAATACTTCAATAAGGATACAGCCAACCAATAGGTGAAATTTCTGTCATGAAACTCTATGCACACACAGGCTGATGTTACCAAATCTGCTTCTGTGTCATTAACTGCATGGCGCAGGAGATTGGTTGCTGTCTTCTCAGCAGTCAATGAGCTTGCACATCATCAGTTTAAATTTTCATTTTAAGCTGTCCAGCTGTAGTGCATTTCCGAAGACCCTCCTTCACCCCAGCTCCACCTGTGTTTAGATCTGCTATGGGGGTTTTATATATATATTATAATATGTATATGTATGTTTGTTTGCAGCAGCAGCAGCGTGTTACATTCTCAGACAGTATGTCTTGCTCTGCCATAATAATCAAAGCAGCAGCAGCGTAGCAGATCTATACCGCCAAGACCAAATACATCAACATTGCCATATAAACAGTGGTGGTAAGAGTACTGAAAAATCATACTTAAGTAAAATTACCATTACTTGCCTAAAAATGTAGCGCAAGTAAAGTAAAAGTATCTGTTGTTTAATATTATTTAAAGTATGAGTAAAACGTAGCCCTTTCAAAAGTACACAAGAGTAGTGAGTATTACGCTGTAAAAAGCTGATGCATTTACATGTAATTTGTGGATGTGTGTAAACGTAACATTCTGTAGTGCATTTAGTCATTGCCAAGTAGTCACACAATGTCATAAGACGTTAATATTAGGTTAGATTTAAGTTGTGAAGTCAGGTGACCAAAAATCAATGTCTAGTCAACATCTAAGGATGTTATTTTGATGTCAAATACTGACATTTATTCATCAGGTATGGCAACCAAAATCCAACAAGACATCATAGTGGTAATGTCCACACAACGTCAAGCTGTAACATCATTAGACATTAATATTTGGTTGATTTAGTTTGGACATTGGACATTGACGTCGGCTTGACATTGGGTTCTGATGTAAACTCTATTGTCATTTCCAAACAAAATGCAACGTCCCCATGACGTTGACGTACAATGTCAATCTGGCGGCATGTTGACGTCTTGTGTCTGCTGAGTGTTTAAGGCCATTTCGGTCATCATACTGTAAACATCCAGTCATCTTCTCATCTGTGACATGCATCTAAACATTCTCTGGGTCAATGCGTGTAAAGATTTTGGACATCTTCTTGGAAACCTTTAATGCTTCTAAACAGTTTGCTGCAATTATAAATCGCCCATGTCTTGAGGTAGTTCGTTATGAGGTGATTTACCTTCTATGTGCGATTTAATTGGACAGAAATTACAGGACTGATTCTTCCAATCCCCACAGACACGAAAAAATAAAGTAGTGACTGCAGGTTGAATGAAAGTAGTGGAGTAAAAGTACCAATACTGCACTAAAAATGTACTCAAGGGAAAGTACAGTAAAAGCACACATTTTTAAAACTATTTACTAAATTACAATTCCTAAGACAAATTACTCAATTACAGTAATTTGAGTATTTGTAATTTGCTACTTTACACCACTACATGTCATACTAAATCCTGAGAATGTTCATGACAGAACTACATTTCTATCAAAAGATAAAACTAAAATATCACATAAAACATTTGCAATTAAAGCATAATTCAAAATGATCAAAATGGTCACTTTTTTTTAAACTGGTGCCAAATAATAAAAAGAAGAATGAACTTTGTTGTGGTAGGAGAAGACACTGTGGGTCTATTGTATATAATAAATGAATTGTGCCTCAGAAGACAAAGATGAAATGTACAGTAGTGAACAAGCAGTGGCTTTTTAACGTGAAACTGCTCTTTTGAAGCACAAATACTCAAGACATACACTCACCGACCACTATTAGGTACACCTTTCTAGTACTAGGTTGGACCTCTTTTGCCTTCAGAACTGCTTCCACCACATCACAAAGGTGCTTAATTAGATTACGATCTGGTGCCTGTGGAGGCCATTTGAGTACAGAGAACTCATTGTCATGTTCAAGAAACCAGTCTGACATGATTTACGCTTTATGACATGGCACATTATCCTGCTGGAAGTAGCCATTAGAAGATGGGTACACTGTGGTCATAAAGGGATGAACATGGTCAGCAACAATACTCAGGTAGGCTATGGCGATGATATGGTGCTCAATTGGTACTAATAGGCCCAAAGTGGGCCAAAAAATATCCCTCACACCATTACACCACCATCCTGAACCGTTAATAAGAGGCAAGATGAATCCATGCTTTCATGTTGTTGATGCCAAACTCTGACTTGTTCCATCCAAATGTTGCAGCAGAAATCGAGACTTATCAGACCAGCCAACGTTTTCCAGTCTTCTATTGTCCAAATTTGATAAGCCTGTGGGAATTGTAGCCTCAGTTTCCTGTTCTTGGCTGACGGGAGTGGCACCTGGTGTAGCCCATACGTGTGGCACCAACAACCATGCCACATTCAAAGTCACATAAATCACCTTTCCTCCCCTTTCTGATGCTCGGTTTGAACTACAGCAGATCAGCTTGACCATGTCTACATGCTTAAATGCATTCAGTTACTGCCATGTGGTTGGCTGATTAGAAATATGTGTTAACAAGCAGTTGGACAGGTGTACTTAATAAAGTGGCTGGTGAGTGTATTTGAGAGGTAATAATACTGAACCACTTTGATGATAGACTTTGGCTGAGGGATTTTAGAATGACCAAAACAACATTTCATATATTTTGCAATGTTTTTGCTCCATTGGTTTGTCCATTATGCCATCCCATGTGTCCATTTTTGTTATCGCATGATCCATTAAACTAGATCACATTACATTTACTGTACGTAAACATTCATATGTGTATATTCATATTACATACGTTTCTGTTATCGGATTTTCTTTTTTTATGGATAAAAAGTTTTCCTACTCAGTTGTGCACACATTTTTTATGCGCATTTTTAAAATGTTTGTGCATCTTGGCTTAGTTTTCATTTTAGGTTTCGATATTCAACCTAGCTGATGTCAATACCCCTATACCCTCGTTATAGATTCCTATGAAACACAGAAATCCCGATATCTTTAATGACCATCCAAAAGTTTCCACAGGTCCATCCGGGTGGACTGCAGCAGCTGTAGAGGTGAATGAGTGGGCGCAGAAGCGAAGAGGAAGCCAATAAAGCGGCGCCCTTGAGTTTGAGCCAGACGCCCTGTGACACACTCAACCCTCCACCGAACAAGGTCTGCCAATACAATTCATTAGGCAGCCAATTACTCACTGCTGAGCCTTTTTTTACAGTAACACTTCCTGACCCACAAAGAGTTCGCTGCTGGAAGGGGGGAGCTGCTATCTTTGCCTGCGCTCTTATACCTGCTTGTTTTCCCAGACATGGAAATGACTTGACATTGGCCTGCATCGAGGGCGGGATATTTTGAGAGAGGAGGCTTGTTCCTTCATCCCTTCTTTTCTTTATTGGTGTCCTTTCGGCATGAAGCATGTCAGCCAAATCAATACGGTATACTCTGAGAGAGACGGATGGAGCAGACAGTGGTTATACTAGGAGCACGTTTTGTGTTCGCCGCATTATTAACCAAGACATTTGGATTTGAAAGCTTCTCTCTTGCTGAAAGGCCTGAGAGCTTAATTACAGAAGTGCAGCCTTGACCATCTGCTTTCTATATAGTCTTGCCTCAGACTGGAAAATTGGAGGTTTTCAGCTCATCTCTGTCTTACATTAGCGGTATAATGCAATTTTGATTGAAATTCAGGCCCTGTACACAATGAGAGATGAAACTGATGCAAACCCGGTGTAAAAATTCCCTTCTTCTTGAAAGCTAATTATTTAAGCATCGAGCTTCCCAGAGGTTGTTAATGTGTTGAGGTGAACATCACAAGCACTTTCAATTTTATTAAGCGTAGTCTGAATATGTGTCACATTAAATATCCCAGAACATAAAAAAATTGAGTTTTCTATCTTTCAGCTTTGAAGATATATATGCTAATGCATGTGTTTAGACACTTTTTGTATGCCAGAGGGAAGTTCGAGAGGGTTTATTTGAGAAGACTATAGGGAAAATAGTGTTTTAATATTTTCAGATTGAATCAAATGTTTGATAAGCTCTTCATTAAATGTTTACATTTTTTTCCGTTTACCTCATTTACATTTTTTTCTTCTGCTTTCTTAAATAATTTTATGATCAATTGAATTTGATCAGTGGCTCAGTGGTTAGCACTGTTGCTTCACAGCAAGAAGGTTGCTGGTTCGAGTCCCGGCTGGGCCAGTTGGCATTTCTGTGTGGAGTTCGTGTGAGTTTCCTTTGAGTGCTCCGATTTCCCCACAGTCCAAAGACATGCAGTATTGGGGAATTGTATGAGCTAAATTGGGCGTAGTGTATGAGTGTGTGCGCGAATGTGAGAGTGTATTGGTGTTTCCCAGTACTTGGTTGTTGCTGGATGGGCATCTGCTGTGTAAAACATATGCTGGAATAGTTGTTGATTCATTACGCTGTGGCGACCCCTGATAAATAAGGGAGTGAGAATGAGTACATTAAAGATCTGGACTTCAGCTGCTGACAAAATCTCCATGTTTTTTCCACAAAACAATGATCAGGATCCAGAATGATTCCCTTATTTTGTGTAATTGATACTTTATACTGTACTTCTATTCATTGGATACCCCAGTTTAAAGAGACCGTAGGGAAGTAGTTAAAAAGATATATTTCATTATATTGTTTTTTCAGCCTGTATGTTTTAACAATAAAAAAAAAAAAAACATAAATAAATAAATAAGGGAAGGGACTAAGCCGAAGGTGAATGAATGAATGATATCCATTTTTTGTAGGATTTTTGAATAAACACAGTACAATGAAATGTCTTTTGTATTTATTTGTAGAGTTTATGCATTTAATTACATAATTAATTACGAGTACATAATAGTCCAAAAGGCGATGATAATAGTTAAACATGGCCGTTTGTTCATGTTTTAGCTGAAAGAATCATTTGCTCTTTTGTTTTTTCTGGCTTCTACTTTTTTTCACGCTTCACTATCGCGTTTGTCCGTTTCTGAAAGGACGGGATGTCAGAAACACTTTAATAATCATGCGCACATTGTTATCATCAGCTCAAGAAGTTCGTTATTTCAAATAAAGATGTGTGGCTCGTGCACACAAGAAAGCGCAACAGCTCGCGCTTTAGACGGCCTTGTAAACAACTACAGGGCACAGGGTAGATTTTGCTTTTCTTCTTGGCTTTGTGGCTTTAATCAAGACGACAACAAGGAGGTTTGTTTAAGCTCGGGTTGACCATGGCTCGGTATTATATATATATATATATATATATATATATATATATATATATATATATATATATATATATATATATATATATTAACAGTGTAATGTCTCCGCTGTGTATTTAAAAATGGCGCTTCCTTTGTTTTCATTCTCCTAGTTTGTGCACGAGTTAGTGACGTATTTCTGTAAACCAATAGCGTTCAGCTGCACGTCTTGCTCTGCTTTTTGGTACACTTTAGTTGTGCTAGGTACCATTCTAAAAGATTACACCAAGTGGTATGATACTGTTTGCTTTTTGGTACCTTTTGACAATGAAAATGGGCATAAAATCGTACCATACCATACCACTCAGTGGAAACAGGCCAGTAGTAACAAATCAAGGACAAAACATTCAGCATTAAACCTAGGGAGGTTCCTATTACCGGTAAGGCAATAAAAAATTAAATAAAGCTCAAAATACATGAAATTTATGAATATCCGATAAAAATTTTCTGGGTATGTCAATTTTTAAGTAATTTCAGTTATAGAGTTTAAGTTCGTTTCTGAAATGTTCAAAGCATGGAGCACAGTCTTTCCACTTACAGCAGTGGATTTGCTAAATATAATATTTAGCAAACAATATTCACAATGTCAGATATTGACTTGTCCAATCCATCAGCATTAAGGTTGCTGTGTGTGTGTGTGTGTGTGTGTGTGTGTGTGTGTGTGTGTGTGTATGCGTGCGTGCGTGCGCGTGTGTGTGTGTGCGTGCGTGCGTGCCTGTGTTTTAAAAATTGTATGTTTTTAAAATACTCATTGATGTCCTGCACTTGTGTTCTTACACCTAAAAATATCTCAACTGCTTTAAAAGTAACAAACCAATGTCTGAGATGTAGCCAAAGACAATGGGCTATTTGAAGGCCCATGAAACCCCCCTGTCTCACAAGGGTTGTTTTCACAAAAAGTCAGTAAAAAAAAGTCAGTAAAAAAAAGTCAGTAAAAAAGTCAGTAAAAGTGGGTGTTTAAAAAAAGTCAGTAAAAGTGGGTGAGTTCAACTTTCTTTATAGGTGGGTGTGTTGAGTGGTGAAAGAGGGAAGAGTTTCATGAAAAGGGGGGTTTCATAACATGCACACGCTGATTTTCACAGGGGAAACACAGACGCAGGGGAGATAGACAGTGACTATGTTTACACATCAGTGTTGGACATCAGTAATTAAATTATTTGCCTTAATCTGAATAAGACAATAAAATGATTAAGGTGTTTACATGAGTTGCTTTTTGAATGTTCCTTTCATGATCCCGTTTTACATGTTATAGCACATAATTCAGTTAACGTCATTGCGTCACCACACTATCCATGTTTTCTCCAGAGATGTTTTCTGGATGTTTCATCCAAATTTGTCAACTTAAACTGCAGTTTAGCACTTTCACTTTCATTCAGGAACATTTCATACATGCCACCCGTGACAAACAAGATATTGGATGCGAGGAACTGCTGGAAGAATGTAGTTTTTTTATAGAATTTGAAAAAAAACCTCTGCATTTCTCGGTAGATGCAGAGAATACTGTCAAACAGCCATGTGTATAGACTATCCTGTAAAAAAAAATTCGCCGAAAATCATATGTGGTGAAAATCTTACACAACAGTAATAGTTTGATTAAGGTGTTTACGTGTTTACATTCGGAGAGCAGCATTTACAGCGAATCTTTCAGTCCATAATATATTAACGTGATATTAACGTACTGTAAACTACTGTAACTAAATCATTTTGACTAAGGTATGTCTTTAAAAACTGAAAGTGTACTGCTGATGATACTAACTAACTTTGCCATCTGAATAAACATAAACAAATATTATGCATATTAATGAAGTTGCACCTCATTCACAATAGAGTGCACTGATGGCTGAAGTCTTTCTCATGAATTAATGATGAAAACAACGTCACATGTACAAGTCGGTACAGACATTTATTCTCCATGCTGGAATTTACATAGTGATCGCATGGCCATGACACAGCTTCAAAATTTATTTTCAAACCGGAAGAACGAATTTGCTCAAAATAATGCAAAAATGTTTTACTTTTTTGTGAAATATATGTGTCCTATTAGTGTTTTTAGCAACGTGGGACATGTATATGTTTGTTAACATCTCAATGTGTTTTGGTGTTTCGTGACCCTCTAAAAAAAAAAAAAAAATGCATTATAAGATAAAAGTTCATCTGATGTCCGTTTTCCCCCTTTATAAAAGAAACCCACATTCTCATTTATGGCTACTTATGGTTTGTAGAACAGCTGGACGAACAAGCAGTTGTTTTTTTTTTTGTGCGTAAATAAAATCAGATTATCTGTGCCATTATTATGGAAATTATTTAATATTTAATATCCTGCAACAGTTGAGGTGGCTTCTCACATCTCTCCATGCCATTACTATTCTCCATGTGACATTAATCATGTAATTACCGCTGTTTGCTGGGTGACATCCAGTCAGCGTTTTGGTGCCTTTTACCTCAGCTTCATTATTCAACACTGAAAAGGTTACATTGATTTGGATTTTCTCTGAGGGGGGGCTCTTTGCCATCTTAGCGAGGAATCCTAATATACCATATCATTTTTGACAGCGGTGGCGAGAGGCCTGAGGAAACGTGGCTATTGGTTTTTGGATGTCAGGGGGATTGTGTTTGCATTGCAGAGCAGCCGCTGGTATGAAGAGTAATGACCGAGAGACAGAGATAATGTCAGGGTGGAATTTTCTGCATGCGCGGTGGCAGGTGAAATGACAAGCCTTTATTTATGACACAACAATCTTTGCGCTTTCAATTTGCCCAAGTTGCTGCCTAATGACCTTTTTCAGAATGATATCCATGTCCGATGTTGGACAGCGTTTCACATCCTCTTAAGGGTCTTGATACATTTTGTTTTCTGTGTCATTTGTTTCCTGAAAGATTTGATAATGTTTATGCAATGTCTTTGCATTCATTGCAACCATTGCAGTCAATGCTGAAAAGGCTTGTTTTATTATTTTTCATATAGCAGTGTTGTCTCATTTTTGTCATATTGTTTGCAATAATGAATACATTTTTAAACTTATTCCCTCTGGTTTCTAAAAACTCATTTCAAATCTTGAGAAAATTTAATCATTTTATTTGTTGAAATCAGCAGAGTTTTTTGTTTTGCTTTACATTAAATGTTTTAATTTTACAAAGAACTTTGCAGCATTTGAAAAATAATATAGGGCACTTATTAATGTCTAATTTGTCCAAACATTGTATAAATTCAATTCAATTCAATTCACCTTTATTTGTATAGCGCTTATACAATGTAGATTGTGTCAAAGCAGCTTCACATAAAAAGAGTCACATATAAAGAACTTCATCAAAAAATCTAATCTTGAGATCATAATTGCACATCATATTGAGATGAGTGGATTGTTACATAAGAAGTAAAAAACAATTTTGCATGTGAAAGTACTGTAAATGCAGTTTTTTCAAGAATAGCTTGTTTTCCTATACAAATTATCTCTTTTGAAACATCTTGCTTACTTAAATGTATAAGTGCATTTACAGTGTATAGAGTTGCATGATAAACCCTAGTTAAATTCTGAATCATGAAATCTGATTGTCATGCTCATCTTATCAAGTAAGCACAGTTCAGTGATCAGAAGTAAATCTCCTTCAAAGGCCAGAGGGCGCTCTTACACAGAAACTGGAAACACGCCACAAAGGAGAGACCTTAGAAATCAAACAGGGGATGTAACGGCTTTTTATTGATGAATCAGCTCACAACATGATTTATTTCAAACACTCGACCGAAGTTACGTAAAAGCTTTGATGTTTGAGTTAAATGCTATTAAATGTGGTATTTTCAGATGTAGCAGCAATACAGTGACATCGTTGACAACTGTCACATTGGAAAATTATTGTTTGTGATTCCAGAATCATGGCAATTAAATCATCTGTGATTACTAGCTTCTAGATTTGTAGCGTAGCTTGTCAGTAAACTGTGACTCTGTAAAGTAAGCACTACTCCGTTTGAAAGTAGGTTACAAAACTGGCTCATTTTCTTCATTTGTATTTAACAGAGAAAAGAAACTAAAAAACTCAAACTAGTTTGGAAAAAGTAAGGGGTGAATAAATGATGACAGAATTTTCATTTACTAACTATCCAATTAATAGTTCAGCTTTAATATATAATATAAAGTACTAAATGGGGCGACATTTTTTTGTGTGGAGTTTGCATGTTCTCCCCGTGTTCGTGTGGGTTTCCTATGGGTGCTCTAGTTTCCCCCACAATCCAAAGACATGTGCTATAATGGCCCGTTTCCACTGATTGGTAAAGTACAGTGAACGGGTTGGTACGGGTCACCTTTATTAGGCTTTATTACGTACCCTTTTGATGGGCGTGGTGTACGACAGAGAGTTTGTCGACGTCATTCTCGCTAGAGGAAATGTCTACAGTAAAGCTGTACGGGTCATTCACATATCATATGAGAAGCACTTCTAACAAAACAGATGCTTTATACAGTACATAAACACTTGTGTATAAATGTTCATTACTAAGTACAAAATAACCTACTGTAACGTCTGCGATTATGTATAAAATGTAAAAATTTGTATTATGTATTATATAAAATGAATAAATAAATGCAACATATATGAACACATACAGACCCTTATGCTGCGTTCACACAAGACGCGGAAGAAGTGTCAAGTGCGAGTGATTTACATGTTAAGTCAATGCAAATACTCATGAATGAGTGCAATACTCACGAATAAGGCGGGCCGAATGACGCGATTCATGGTGCCGCGTCAACCAATCAGGAGCTTTCTCTTGTAGGGGCGTGCTTATGACGTAGTGCCTGTTGTTGGGATCCTGGGGGGAAATCCTCCTGCCGACATCGACAACAGTGGATCAAACTGGCCTGATCCAACGCTCGGAAGCAACGCTGAAAGCTTCCATCATCCAAGTTACGTTTCAGGAGTTTATGATCTCACAGAGCTGGGTGCACCTCTGAAAGGATCTAGAGGACTCAGATACAGACATAGCTTCAAATGTTATCGATGCTATTTTTCAGCCTTATAAAGCACATAAACACAGTTGTTCCCTCAATAAAATCCATGTTAGCCATTTAGCAACAAAGCTACAGTCACCAGGCAGACAGAAGCCCTGCCCATGATGCGATTCCGCATCTATTGTGAAGCGGATTTGATGCGTGAATGAGGCAAGTAAACTCAAAATGTTCATGGGTCTATTTACGCACAAATAGCGTGATTTATTTGCACATACCACGTCTGGTGTGAACACAGCATTACAGTCTCCGATATAATACCAATTACAGAAAAACTACACACAACATACATTTAGTCCTTATTTGCGTTCAAAAACGACATGCAACAAATAGCCCACGGTCAGAGCAAACCTCTCATCTGTATCTTTAACCTTCACCAGCACATGTAACCTCTGTTAGAAAGTAGTTCCGTCATTCCGTGTTCATAATAGTCCAAAAGGCGATGATAATAGTTAAACATGGCAGTTTGTTCATGTTTTAGGTTGCTGAAAGGATCATTCGCTCCTTTTTTTTTTTTTTTTTTTTTTTTTGCGATTCACTCTTGCGTTCGTCTGTTTCTGAAAGGATCGGATGCACTTCAATAGCCTCGCGCACGTTATTATCATCAGCTCAAGAAGTTTGTTATTTCAAGTATAGAAGCGCACATGAGTCATCGCGAGCTCCCTGGTGAAAGTGTAATCGCTCGCACTATTAGACAACCTCGTAAAACAAAAACAGGACACGGCAGATTTTGTTCTTCTTGGTTTTGTGGCTGTACATCAAGACAACGACAAGGTTTGTCTGAGCTCAGGTCAACCATGGCTCATTGTTATATGCAAATAGTATTATGATGTAATGTCTCAGCTGTGTATTTAAAAATGGCATTTTTTTTGTTTTCTCTCTTCTACTTGTGTATGTGCGAGTGACGATTCTCTGTAAACCAATACCAATTCAGCTGCGCATCCAGCTCCACCTTTTGGTAACCTTTTGTCGTGCTAGATACCCTTTGCAAAGGGTGCCCAAAAAGTGGTACAGTACGGTTCACTTTTAGGTACCTTTTGACAGTGGAAACGGCCATTAAAGCATACCAAACCAAACTGTACCGTACCACTCAGTAAAAACAAGCCATACGTGAATTAAATAAATTAAATTGGCTATAGTGTATGTGTGAATGAGTGTGTATGGATGTTTCCTAGTATAGGGTTCCAGCTGGAAGGGCATCCGCTGTGTAAAACATATGCTGGATACGTTGGCGGTTCATTCCGCTGTGGTAATGCCTGATGAATAAAGGGTCTAAGCCAAAGGAAAATGAATGAATGAAAGTACTTAATGTATTTGAATTGAATTTAATTATAACTATTTATCATGACTGTGCTTGGTGCATCGTTCATCAGTGTATATGATTGCCTATACTTCATTGGTTCAGTTTGCTGAATCAGATGTTTTCGAGAATGTTTTTCCCTCTAAAAGGTATACATCTCTGTGTATATGTACAGAGATGCATCCACCAATTGTGTAGAAAGCTACAAATCATTGGCTGTGACATAATTATTTGAAGGGAAAAAATAGGAAACACATTATAGAGGTAAAAATACAACAGTATTGAATAGCCTTGTGTCATTATGTTTTATATAACAGTTCTTTCTCGCTTGTACTGTCTCTATAATACACAAGTGAAAGATGTAATTCTTTCTTTTCTGAGAGATTGCTGTGGTCTTGAGCTACAGATGTTAAGACTTAAACGTGCGAGACATTACATCATCTTCTCTCTGATCTGGTGAAGTGAAACATTGGATCAGAATGTTGCGTGGGGTTCAACACAATGTTATATCAGATAAAACAACCACCAACACTGACAGACGAAAGATTTGTTCTTACATGAGCTCATTGGTATTCATTTCTATCAGTGGTTGTGGTATGCATGCATTTGCCACACTTTTCTTAGACAGTAAAGCATACATTAATTACTGTAAGCATTATTAATGTAAGAATTGAAATTAAAACTCTTAAAATTCTGTAATAATAATAAATATGGGAGCGACATGGTGATGTAGTGGGTAGTGATGTCGCCTCACAGCAAGAAGGTCGCTGGTTCGAGAAAAATAATAATAAAAATTATAATAATGAATTCCTCATTTTTGTGCTAACGCATTAAATAATTAATGCTAACAATTGCGCGTTGACACAGCTGTTTTTTTGTTTTTATATTTTGAAACTTTGCTGTTCACTGGCTTTAAATACACATACCAGGAAGCATAGGTCACAAGAGGTTGGGTGGTTGATTAGTATTGGCTTAAGAAAAGCATCTTCACACTACTCGACCAATGAGAACATTTGGGGCAGGCCGAAAATTGCCGCTGTTAATGCACTCACATGAACCGGTGTTCTGACGATTTGTGTCAGATTGTCCTACCTCCCATTCAAAAATTAGGAAGGAAATTTTGATGACGCAATATGCTACCCATTAGATTTTGCTACCAGTGAAAATTTTTATGTGTAGTGGTGTGATATGAAGCTGTAATTTCACCCTAATCTTCCTAATCCCTACACCCAACTAGGGCTGGGCGATAAAATTGATATTGATATTTATCGACCGAACACCATTGTCAATATCGATCAAGAATAGATTCGGTATCTAGTTTCGGTATTAAGTGCTATGGCTTTATTAAAATGTGGCTGCTGAGCACGCGCATTGGAAGGAATGTCAATAAGCTTAGGGTGTAAGTTTGTCATTTCCAATGAAGGCGATACTCGCACAGTGCATGTGAAAGTGGAGCACACATGACATGGGTGCATTTTCCAGTTGCACATAATTGAAACATATCCACTTTTCTGAATACCACGAGCGCACCGCGATTCATGCAAGTAGAACTAACCAATCTGCATCACACTTTGTATGGAATATACACTTGCATCTGAGCTCCAGCAATGGTTTGTCCTTTTGTCATTCTCTAAGAAAATGGTGGATGGTTGCCTAGTTACGATAGACACTAGGGAAGCGAGCACAAGCCCATTGTAAATGTTCAAGGAAATCACTTGCGTGCGCTTGTCACTTTAGGTCAGAATAACAACACATGCGAAAATGTTAAATGAGTGCTGTGGCTAGCAGCAGTGAGAAGATTGTAAATAAAAAGGATGTAAGGATGTCACCAAAGTGGCTTTTTGGTTTCTTTTCTTGTGCATCCCAGCCACTAGATCCCCATCTGAATGATTTTTTAGCATAGGGGTAATATGGTCATTCAATTTCACAATCTGTAATGTTGCAATATGTATTTAAAAAATGATGGTTAGTTGGTTATTTTACTTGAAAGCTCAGATTTGATTATCAGCATTTTTGTTTACAGACTTTGAGGTTTAGTATATCACTATTATTCACACCTTAGAGATGTTCATCTCCCTTAAAGTTTGCTTTGATTTTTCAGCATTTGCACTTTACCGTTGCACACACTTTGTAACATTTTATTTATCCACTTTAAGAGTCTCTTTAACACTTATGTTTATTTTATTATAAAGAGATCAGATATTTTCTTTGAATATTTTTGACTATTAGAACTATTTGCCTTAGTAATGTTGGTCAATTAAAATAAACTGGTTAAATAAAATCCTATAATTCCATTATTCCTAAATGGATTGTTAAAAATATTCAATAATTATTAAAATCAAATGATATAAAACATGATATTGTGATTTATATAGATTTTGCAATATCGCCCAGCCCAACACCCATCCTCAGAATCATTCAAATACAGTGTTGGTAGCATGATCTGATGGGTAGGATAAAATGTCAGGACACCTGTTAGTACAAAAATATGAATAGCGAACTCTTAAAGATCATTTTCAGTAAGATTGTAAAAACGATAGCTATGTGTCACTAGTGCAAAGCAGAATTTTTATATCACTGAAGTACTTCAAGTTTAAATTACAGTATCACTTGAATGCAGTACACACCGTTGATGCCAGAAAATCACGCACCCAAACAAACAGTGAAGGAGGGAACGTTAAGCTTCGGTAGACTCCTTTGGAGAGTTAATTTACATTTTCAGATGATAAAGAATCTGGTGTGTCTTAGCAACTGGCTTGGTGCACGGGAATAAGAAAATGTTGATAAATGCAGGAATAAGTTATAAATGCAGTTGATTTTGATCTTGTGTTTTATTTTGAAATGGTATTTATTATTTATTTTGGGGGGCTGAGATTATTCAAAGGAAATTCAGAACAAGCATGTACTTCACAGATTAAAGTCCCCTGCAGAGTAAAACTTTGTTGTTGCGGTTTTCAAACATTTTGCCTCACTCTTAGCAGTGACAACTGACTGTTTGTTATTTTCTTAAAATGAAAGGTTTTTGTTTGTACCACTTACAAAATGCATTTCTGAATGCTAACTAGACCTGTTATAATGTTAGGATCAAGCCTCTGAAATCTGAGCATAACTTAATTTCTATCACAAATTAGGTAACATTTATATGTCATGGCAGTGACAAATATATTTGGTTTCAATTTAATTTGATTACACCATTAAAATTGAGATTTAACATATTTGAACTGCTAAAATGTTATGGGAATGTTTTTTTTTTCTTCTTCATAAACTTACTCAGTACTTTAACTTAAAATAAAAGTGCTTAATGCAGTTCTTTTAAAATCATTATTGATTTTTGTGCATTACAATGAGATTTTGTGCAGACAATCAAGCAATGAATCACAATTAAAAATTATAATTGTTGCCCAGCACTAATATATATATATATATATATATATATACAGTATATATAATATACTGATATATATATATATATATATATATATATATATATATATATATATATATATATATATATATATATATATATATATATATAGATAAGGCCGAGTGCCTTAGTATCCCATCATTGACAATATACAGCCATATTGCACTTGTTACTCATTCATTTTACTGAACTAGTCTGCTGTAATGAAAACAGAAGACTCAGTAGAAACAAACAGATGGCCAAAAAGTAACTCAGGGTTAAGCGTGGCCAACAAAATACATACATTCCTGATATGTGTGAGTCCCATCTCACATGCAATACACTACAATTACTTTTGAAAATACGTCAATCTTTCCTCCTGTATAGGCTTATTATGCGGTCTCTGTCACCATCTTGTGAATGGACAACGTCAAACGTCTTTGCTCTGCTCAGTATGACAGGCTGATGGATGCCGACGTGCTGTATCTCAGAAATTATAAATATTTCAAATAGGCACTATCCTTATAAATAAACTGCATTATTGCAATCTAAACAACTACATTTTCAATTAAAAAAGCCTTAAAGTACATTATGTTGTTTAACAGCAGCAGCATTTGTCAAACTGTAGTGAGTTTATTGATCTGCTGTCACTCTATGTGGGCGGAGTAATAGAGAAGAGTGAAGAGACTGTACAAGTTCTGATATTGCAGAATATCACATGACTATCAGCCAATCAGATTAAAAAAACCAGACAGAACTGTTGTATAAATAAAATAATTTCTGCTTTTACTAAAATTACTAATTCACTAACATAAACAAGCTATGAAAAAATTACACTTTTAGTAACTAACATTAAGAAAGAATAATAAATGCTGTAAAATATGTATAACTAATGTGAACAAATTTTAAAACTCTCTTTAAATGTTATTTTTATTGTCATGCATTTATTTCCTTTTTAAGACAATGTGTGTATTTTCTTTTCAAATTAGGTAAGTTGGGGGAAATAAAATTACCTAATAAATCTAGGTGTAATGATTTTCAGAAATTCAGATGCATGACTAGTTTATATATATATATATATATATATATATATATATATATATATATATATATATATATATATATATATATATATATATATATATATATATGGTGAGAAATGCCCACCACAGCTTATCAACATTGTTGAAGTAGTCAGAGTGCAAAGTATATATGTGTGCGCCCAATGCAGTTAAAATGCAATGCAGTTAAACACCAGCATATTGCTCTATTCTTAACCATAAGTAAATACTGTAACACATTCACTATTAATTCACACAGCGGCAAAAGCTAAACTATTTTGAAACTTAACTGCCGCACATGTGTAGTAACAGCTGACAGTGGCCATAGCAACAACAAATGTCAGTGGTTCACGAGCTCACAAATGCATTTAAATCCATAAAGAAAGCCGTGGTCTTAGATGCAATATGAGCATATAAAGAATGAACCTGATAAAGTACAAGCGGTTACAAGTAACAAAACACAATTAAATACATAATTTGCAAGCTAGAGAAAACAAGGAGGTAACCGTTTTAATCACACACACTTACACTTGTGAAATGGAGGAAGAAACTGATCCATGAACTGTATACTGTAAAGTTCCTGTCTAGCTCTGACAAAGTCCCATAGGCCAATAGTCTCCTCTGATCCTTCCTTTTACAAACGGCCGATGAATCTCCCATTGTAAGCATGTAGATTGCTGAAGCACTCGTCAGAAAAATGAAAGGCACACAGCACAAGGCTGGGGCTATGATGCTGAGGTATTGTTGCAAAGACAAACTTCAACCACTGACTCTTTACAGCCTCATCTTTAGGTAGGGAACTAACTTTCCCTCACACTTCAGAGCACAGCGTCTATCTGACTCAATTCAACCGGGATCTGCTACAGTGTTTGTCTTCCTCTTTTTCTTTCTACAGTGTTTGTGGGCGGGACTGGGAGTTTCAATTTTCTCGGGTCTGCGCTCGCAACAAATAGGCGGAGCTTGAGTTCTGTATAGATATCACGCAGTCATGGCTGAAGACTTGCTACAGTGCCGATTAATTCGACCACTATGAGTAGACTCTTTTACAGATTATTCAATAGTTTTAAACACGGTGCACTTTCAGATTTAAGCCATAGCTGGATATTTCACTTCACCTAGAGCTGTGTTACACACTGCATGGAGGGTCATGTTCAAAAACCTATAATTTGGACTCTTTAAACAATTACATCTATAATAAAAGTATATTTTGTAAAAATGCAATGCAATGCCAAGACTGTATTATTCCAAGAAGATTTTTTCTTGAAGTTTTTCCTGTTTTTAAGTCATGAACCTACTGTACACAATCAACAGAACAGAAAGAGAAATGCATTTTAAATTCCTCTTCAGGTGCTGAATTTGCATAAAGAACAATATGTGTAATATTTTAGAGACAACAACAGCATCACAAAAAACAAAAAGAAAGAAAAGTTCATCCACCCACACAATATCTCAGACCAGCTACTATACGGTGAGATTATAAGGTAACAGCTGAATAATTGAACAGAATTTTTATGTGCTATTCTCTGCGACTGCCTTCAAGGTATCTCCTTTCTTATAAAAGCGGCGTATAGCAATTTCGTGGCGATATGTGACCATAGCAGATGGATCTATGAAATAGTTTGGTTATTTGTTTATGAACTTTCTAGAATGTATTTGGTGAAACTTTAGAATAAAAAGGCCTTCCATGGTGGTCTATAGTCTCGTGTAAAGACTCTCTTTTTGTTTACAAAAGTGTCAGGATGTTCAATTTCATGCAGAAGCAGTTTCATCTTATGTGAAAAGTTATAGAAAATAAAGACATACGTGTGTGTGTGTGTGTGTGTGTGTGAGTGTGTGTGTGTTTAAGAGACTCAAGAAGGCTGTTAAATCTGGCCATGAAATGGGTTTACAGCCGGTCTCTCATCCGTTTCATGAGGGCTGGAACTGGTCGCCCAAGAACAGGCATTTGGGTCACATCAACCTCTCTGCTTTTCCATGCTACATTAATCTAACTATCCACCTCAAATCTGCTGTGAAATTAGCCCGTCTAAATACAGATGACTTAGGAGATGTTTGTGCAGAGAATATATCTAAGGAAGAGGTGTTTGCCTGAAAGAGACTTTGTAAGAGATTATGAAGGAGAGACCAGGGCTGCACATTTATTTAGACATTTTTATAGCAAGTTTGCGTTAGTGTACAAAATATTTGGATTTTAGTACACTCTAAAAAGCGTTGAGTTATTTTTTTTATTTAACCCATAGGTCTCAAACTGAATTCCTGGAGGGTCACAGCTCTGTTTTGCTCCAACCCTAATCAAACTGGGTATAATTTGTATCAGCTGATACAAATAATGAAGATGTTCAAGACTACTATGGACTATTAAGCAGGTGTGAGTTGGGGGTGGTTGGTGCACATGGTTACTTTGTGCTTTGTTGGATTATTTTAACCTTTATTTGGTAATTTATTAATCACAACCAGTATTAATATTAACAGTTAACAGTATTATTAATTAACAATCAGTATCAGTGGCGCATTATATTCTAAAGGTCAGAATTTTTAGCCCCCCTCTTTATTTTTTTCCCCAATTTCTGTTTAATAGAGAGAAGATTTCTGTTCAACAAATTTCTAAACACAAGTTTTAATATATCATTTCTAATAACTGATTTATTTTATCTTTGCCATGATGACAGTAAATAATATTTGACTAGATATTTTTCAAGACACTTCTATAAAGTGACATTTAAAGGCTCAAATTTAAGAAAGCACATGTAATTACAAGAAACACCAGCCAATAAAGAAACGATCTTCATCAATTTGAAAGCACACATGTTGCAAATTGGTCACAACACAAACAACTTAAGAAATGCGCAACAAATTGGTCACAACACTTGCATCCAAGTTTCACATCCATATTTCAGCAGGGTCCATCATGTTTTTGGGTCCCCTTGAAACATTTCTGTTTTGTTACGTGGATATTTGCAAGTGTTGTGACCAATTGCTGTGCGTTTCTTCAGGTGTTTGTGTTGTGACCAATTGCTGCTATTTCTTGTTGTTTGTGTTGTGACCAATTGCTGCTATTTCTTGTTGTTTGTGTTGTGACCAATTGCTGTGCGTTTCTTCAGTTGTTTGTGTTGTGATCAATTTCTGCGCGTTTCTTCAGTTGTTTGTGTTGTGATCAATTTCTGCGCGTTTCTTCAGTTGTTTGTGTTGTGATCAATTTCTGCGTGTTTCTTCAGTTGTTTGTGTTGTGACCAATTGCTGCACGTTTCTTCAGTTGTTTGTGTTGTGATCAATTGCTGCGTGTTTCTTCAGTTGTTTGTGTTGTGATCGATTGCTGCGCGTTTCTTCAGTTGTTTGTGTTGTGATCAATTTCTGCGCGTTTCTTCAGTTGTTTGTGTTGTGATCGATTGCTGCGCGTTTCTTCAGTTGTTTGTGTTGTGATCAATTGCTGCGTGTTTCTTCAGTTGTTTGTGTTGTGACCAATTGCTGCACGTTTCTTCAGTTGTTTGTGTTGTGATCAATTGCTGCGTGTTTCTTCAGTTGTTTGTGTTGTGATCGATTGCTGCGCGTTTCTTCAGTTGTTTGTGTTGTGATCAATTTCTGCGCGTTTCTTCAGTTGTTTGTGTTGTGATCGATTGCTGCGCGTTTCTTCAGTTGTTTGTGTTGTGATCAATTTCTGCGCGTTTCTTCAGTTGTTTGTGTTGTGATCAATTGCTTCGCGTCTCTTCAGTTGTTTGTGTTGTGATCAATTTCTGCGCGTTTCTTCAGTTGTTTGTGTTGTGATCAATTGCTGCGTGTTTCTTCAGTTGTTTGTGTTGTGACCAATTGCTGCGCGTTTCTTCAGTTGTTTGTGTTGTGACCAATTTGCTGCGCGCTTCTTCAGTTGTTTGTGTTGTGACCAATTTGCTGCGCGCTTCTTCAGTTGTTTGTGTTGTGACCAATTTGCTGCTATTTCTTGTTGTTTGTGTTGTGACCAATTGCTGCACGTTTCTTCAGTTGTTTGTGTTGTGACCAATTGCTGCGCCTTTCTTCAGTTGTTTGTGTTGTGACCATATGCTGCACGTTTTTTCAGTTGTTTGTGTTGTGACCAATTGCTGCACGTTTCTTCAGTTGTTTGTGTTGTGACCAATTGCTGCGCATTTCTTCAGTTATTTGTGTTGTGAACAATTTGCAGCACGTTTCTGCAGTTGTTTGTGAATAAACAGTTAGTAAACACAAGTACATCTTATTGAACATAATTTATTTTCAACAACAATTATCATAGTAGAACAGTTTCTCAAGCAGTTTGTGATGCATTTTGTAAATAGGAGATGAGCCCCTGGTCTAATGCGCCACCTGGCTCGAGAAACCCGTTCTCAAAGATTTATTATTTGGGTAGCACAGATATTCTGAAAGCCTTCAGCAGAATTCAACTGAGCCATTTTAATCTAGATTAATTTCAAAATTAATCTAGATTATTCTAGATAAAAAAAATGTATCTATGCCCACCTTTAATATATATATATATATATATATATATATATATATATATATATATATATATATATATATATATATATATATATATATATATATAGGTAGTGCTAGACTGCATATGTAGGTACACATTTGCATCACATATTTATTTCCATACGTATACGGGACTTTTTTTTCATCTTCAGCACAGAATCTAGTGAACTTAGTATGTTTTTTTTATAAGCATGAAGAAGCTTTTAGTGCCACTCATTGGCCACTTGATTTCTGCCACAGTACATGCATGAACCAACATAATAAAACTTTGACACAGTCACATTTATATGCTTCTGCGAACATCTTAACACACTTTCTAGTACCACTCACTAGTCATTTTGCTTTGAAAATGCTGTGAAATGTGCTAGAAGCAACACAATAATATGCTTGGTAGAAATGTCTTTGCACACATATATTTTATGTATACTAGGGAAAAATACTTGATCTACAAATCTTACTCTAAAAATGCTGGGTTGTTTTAAACTAAATTGGGTTAAATCTTTAGACAAACTCAATCATTGTGTTAAAGTCTTGCTAAAAATGGTTGTGTTTGTCCCTACTTTACCAAGTTTGTATTGAAATAAGCCAGTATTTTTAGAATTTACTTGAGATTGTAGTTTAACGTTTGGAAGGATTATTATTTTTTTCCTTCCTTTGTTCCTCCGTGCATTGATTACATTCATTCATTCATGCTTCTTCATTCATACATTCAAGTACTGATTGATTTTATTAATTCAGGTGTTGGTTGATTTCATTCACTTGTTCATTCATTCATGAGTTGATTTCTTTCTTTCATTCATTCATTCATTCATTCATTCATTCATTCATTCATTCATTCATTCATGTTCTGATTTTATTAATTAATTAATTCATTCATTCATTCATTCTTTAAATAATTTCACTCATGTGTTGATTTCTTTTTTTCATTCATTCATTCATTCATTCATTCATTCATTCATTTATGTGTTGAATAATTGATTTTCATTAATTCATTAATTCATTCATTCATTCATTCATTCATTCACATTGATTGATTTCTTTCACTCATTTTTTCATTCATTCAATAAATGGTTTGGTCATTCGTTCATTTGCTCGTTTGTTTGTTCATTCATTCTTTCATTCACTCTTGCGTTAATTGGTTTAATTCATTGATTTATTCATTCATTGATTGGTTTGTTTGTTTGGTCGTTCATTTGTTTGTTTGTTTGTTCATTCATTTGTTTGCTGGTTGGTTTATGATTTAATTAATTGATTGATTCATTGATTCAATTATTCATTCCTTCATTCATCCATCCATTCATTCATCCATTCATTTATCCATCCATCCATCGAGAGGGCAGTTAGGAAGGTGACAAAGTTGGAAGAAGCCAGAAGCTGGCAGAGCATGTCTAAGACTGTTCCACCCATTGACAGCATTTAGTGCTCCAGATAGAAGGGTAATAAAGCTGGGGAGGACATTTAGAGGAGTAAATGGGGCAGTTTGAGTTGTGTCACGATTGAGGAAGATTGATTATTTCAGCGGAGGACACTACTGTGTTTCCCCTCAATGAGTAAATCTGGCTGCTCCCACTAGGGTAAATGATCACATTCTAGTTGAAGGTTTACGTTTGTTTATTTGTTTGTTTTTCGCTTAGCAACGCTCTTGCAATATGCCCCTGCATTCATCTAAAAAAGGAAACTGGATGTCCCCAAACACTGGTTGCTAGGCATCAGAACAGAAAGGGCCGTTACAGCTGTCATGACATTTCAAAAACATTTTTATGTTTCTGCTATTCCAGTTTACCCTAGTGACATTTAGAGAAGAATGAATTTAAACCTTTGAAAACAAAATAAAGATTAACAAAATCAGTGTGTCTTAGGGTGTTTTCACACCTGCCTTTAGTTCAGTTGAATCACACTGGAGTTCGTTTTCCCTCTTGGTGTGGTTCGTTTGAGCGTGCGTGAATGTAGCAATCGCACTTCAGTGTGGACTAAAAGCAGACCAGAAAAGCATACCGAGACCTCCTTGAAGAGGTAGTCTCGGTACGCATTCAAACAAACCCTTGAGCGGTTCGTTTGTGGTGAGAACATGATCTGAACCAGAACAGACCCAACCGTAAAAAGTACTGCTCCCTTTTGGGCTAATCCAGCTGCCGTAGTCCGATGTGCTGTGCATTATGGAATGTGGAGGAAAAATAATTGTTGACAGGGCTTTACCTACAATTTTAAACAAAGAGAGAGAGGATGGATCTGAGACCTGATGGATCGTTGGTAATATTTCCGGAATATGACTTTGTCCAGCATAAGCTCATTCTAAATATGTAGCCCTATATACATTTCAGGAGACCACAAATTAAGTAGCCAGAGGTACGTATTGCTGCATTTCATTTTTTAAACAAAGCTACGGGACGGTATGACGCCATTCTTTTTCTCGCTTACCAGCTGACCACTTACCTCCATATGGATGGCTTTCACACTGTAACCAGTTTGTCCCGTTAGCTCGCCATGTACGTTGGCAGACTTGAGACGCAGAGAGGAGTTGACCACGACATCGGGGTTTGAGTCCGATGAAGAACGGTTCCAGAAAGCAAGTAAATAACAGGGTGAGAATGTGGTAAAATCTGAAAACGTGGTAAAAATCAGGCGAGGGCTCTTCCTTTTTCTGGATTGCTTTTGAAAACTGTCAGTTGGGTTTAGGGAAATGGTTGGGCGGGTCAATCAATAAAATTGGTTGGGTTTAGGGAAGGAGGAGGGTGGGTCAGTCGATCGGTCAGTCATTCAGTCAGTCGGTGGGTTTATGTGAGAACAGCAGGTGCGAATGGCACTCGCGAGAGAAATTTGAGACATATTCGGGACATATTTCTCTGTCTCCAGAAATGTATATAGATGTACATTTTCAGAATGAGCCTGGGTTGACTGTCGCAGTTTAGCAAAATTAATTCACGCCTCCTCCTGAATTGACTTTAGCGATGCATTAAAACATTGTTTTCCAGCCGCAGCCGCGCTTCATTCTCAAAATGTAAAGTTTGTCTAAAGTAATGTATACAAACTATATAGTATACTATGACCAGGGTCACAATCAGCCAGTGCAATCGTACCTCTATAGTAAAAAGCAACATTTTGTGTCTGCCGGTTTGTTTACTTACGGGAGTTTCATTGGCTTTTCCCTGCACGTTAATTCTGACCAATTGAAAAGCAGTTTATCAAATACTATCAATAACATCTGGCCTATGAGTGGTGTGGGTTTTGCCACATGACTGCATTTTAGTTCTTTTCAACTGGTTCGGACCAAAGCAATCAGTATGGTGTGAAAAGGACCCAAAAACGGCAGAAAAATGCTACAGTGTATGATTTGTTGCCCTTGGTCCGGACCAATTGAGATGAACCACAGATGTGAAAGCACTCTTATACTGTATGTACAGATATTTTTTTTTCTTTTGAATCCATGGTGTAAAATAGTCATTAGGTACAAGCAGTGTTTGATTCAAGCAGTTTTCCTGTTTGCCAGCTGCTTCTTTGCATGAAACCAAGTGAAGGTGTCGACCTTCTGCTGTTATACTAACCCAGAGAAAACTTTTCAGGCATCTCTGGGTTTGCTGTATGGCTGTTGTTAGAAATTCTCTTTGTGTAGCACACAGTAGATGCATTAGTAATGGACTACTCTGGTTTTCTCTCCTGTTTTGTAGAAAAATTCATCACGGACATATAACAGGATTTAAATAGAGGAGTCGTCGCTTGGGTACACCTAGTCCTGCCTCATTAATATTCACTATTTACCAGGTACTTTATGGACTGCAATCAGATGTCACTTTAACTTCCCCTCAAACACCAACCGAGCACCTCATCCGCATAAAAAAATACACAGACCTCTCTACTACAGAAGATTTTTCTTTTTTTTTCGTAATGAGAAATGTGTTCCGACAGAAGCACTTGTGCTGAACGGCACAGCCATGCAAAATGAGGTCATGCCAGAGAGAATGTTAAGCAAGTAACGTAAATGGTTTCATTTTCTGCTTTCTGTGGTTTAAAGGAGGAAAAAAAGTCCAACGTTGAGCTTGTTCATTATCCACCCGAATTCAGGAAACAGCATTTGGTTAAAGCTCTAAACGCACCATTTAATTGGTGGAAATGTGAGGTGGAGGAGTGCTTCATTAACGCTTGGCAAAATCAAGCTAAATTCAATCCTTTCAGCGTCTGTGTGTCTTTAACAACAGCCTGCTGATAAAAAAAGAAGAAATAAATAAATAAGCCCACACCTCCACACAAGAAAGTTAACACTGAGTAAAATTGATAGGCAATCTGGAGCAATGATTGGGCAGCCTTGGCTGATCTTTAACTGCTCGCTACAGGGGATGATAGAAATTGTCTATCTCGCTAAACCAGCCCAGACACTATTTTACGATCATGGCCACTGCTTCACTCAATGATGCGGTGTCCGACAATCAGCGGCCTTCTGTTCTGTGATATATCAGCTAACTCAAATGACTCTATTAATATATAATGGATAGAAATGTATTCTGGTCTGTTTGGGCACATTGCAAAATTTGGGCAAAATCTCGCAGGTGTTTTGCCAGCGCAGAACTGTTATCTGCACAGTGAGAACCATTTATTTCTGCTTTGTGCAAAAGTAGCATATGTCCAGGACTCAAAAATAAGGATGTCTGGTGTATTTCTGTTTATTTGTTTATTTTTTTATTTACACACAAATGGTCCATTTTATTTAAATATAAATGAAAAGAAACACATTTTTAATATGCACCAGTATTTATTTTATAAAAAAAACAAAAATTAGAATATCGTGAACTATAGGGCTGGGTTGTGTTTGGGGTTATTTCGATACTGGTGCTAAATCGATACTCTTAAAACGGTACCAAAACGATACCTAAACTGATATTTTTGAGCCACAGAATTATGGTGGATGACTAAAAAATCTTTTATTTGACAAAAAAATATATTAATCATTTAGTTGAACAATATAATTAAAGTTTAATATATACATCAATTCATATTTTATATTTTGAATTGCATTAATATGTGTATATATTTATAATATTTAATATATTTATAATATTTATAGAATTATTGGTGTCTATGTAAATGCACTCAATGTCAATTACAAATGCTTTTATTAATCTTATGTAATGCTAATTTCTTACTTAATGCCTCATATTATAGTCATAATATTATTACAAGTTTTGGTAACACTTTATTATAACTACACACTATGAATAATCTATTAAGCATTAGCAAATTGTGAAATCATTATTTAAGCAAAAACTCTGCATTATTAGACGTTAGTAAGCAGTTTACAACTGTAGATGCAAATGCTCTATTTATGACTTATAAGCACTTTTAAAATGTGCTTAATAGTTGTACTTTCATACTTTACTGATGAATTTTTCATGACTAAATTAAGTTTTACGTTATATACAAATCATTTGTATTCATGAGTAGATTTTTTTTTAAGATCATTCAGATTGAGTTAGTAAATTATAAATTAACACATTCAAATCAACATTTATATATTATTATTCAGGCATATAGTAATAGTTAATTTGTATGTTAATAAATGCTTTATTAACTCAACTTCATGCAGTTTTGTGACCTAATTTAAAGTGAGGACAATTTATGCTTTATAAATTCCTTTTAAATGGCAAATAACTAATAGTAGGAATTAGTTACTAAACTGACAAATGTAAAATAGTTACGTTTACTTGTGAGTTCAGGCTGAAAATACATGCCTTAGTGTTAAGCTCTGAAATATCTGAGTGCAGTTTTTATATTAGGTGTCTGCTAAGGTTCAAAGCAGCTGTTTCATTTATTTTATTTATTTATTTTATTTTTTTTTACAGATTATTAATAAAAAAAAATAATCACACCTTGTGTCAGCAAAGACACATGAGCTTATTATAATATGCATAGAGGAAGTTATGAAACCTCCACATATTTCCACAGAATTAGAATGTCTGTCATTCTCTCACGTGTTGATGTATATATTAAATATTTTCTGGCTGATTCAGTTATACTTTTAGTCACCAATTAGAGTGTACTTCGCGGCTCCATTTAACATATTTCATCATATTTAAAAGCGTTTCATAAATTTTCACTAAGTCAGTTCAGAGAATGCCAAAAAAAAAAAAAAAAAAAACCTCTGCAGAATCTGCACAGCCTGCTTATTAGTATGCATCCTTCATTGCCATTCAATATTAGTTAGAACTAAGATGGATCCTCTTAATTCTAAGTAAACATTCAATTAGGGACTCAAAGATGGATTTAAAAAGACAAATAGGCTAAATATTACTAAATTATACTTGGCATATTTGCCTAAGCAAGATGGCTTTTTCTTCCAGATCTCCATTCGCAAATATTTCTTGAGGCCTGTATGGTTTGCTATTGCCCTCACCACATGACTGCAATAGGTCCCTGGTGCAATGCAATAATAATTAGGTTTGAATCCCCAGTGCTGTTGTGCTTCTTGGAGACTGAACCCCATCAGAGCCTGGACAGAAGCACAGAGGACACGTCGACTCCTTGTGTCCCTGAGAACCAGAGGCTCAAATGCTGCTTTACAGGAAATCAATACAAGCAGGGACCCTGCCGGCTGTCCTAAGATCAGTGTGAGAGCAGGCAGACAAGCTTTTTTTGAGGGTTCGCTCATTGAAAAGCAGAGGAGAAACTAGAAGAAAATATATTATGCCTTTTTCACAGAGGCTGGCTCTCATTCTGCAGTAATTGACTTAAAAATATGCAATATAAAGTCGCTTCAGAGAATTGACTTGGCAAAGGAGGAAAGTACAAATGATGTGTTTAAGGAATGAGCCCAAATGAGTCCCAAAAAAGAAATGAAATTATGAATACTGAGTCCCAGGCTTTTGAATCAAATATGGTATTACAATTTACATCCTCAAGCAACTGGACACTTGATGAAAAATAATAAATTAAACACCATTTTAGTTAAATCTATCAATATATTTCAATCATGTTCCAATATTTCAACACATGAACATGACTGTATGAAGAATACAGCGTGCTCTCTTGATGTTTGTGTATAAAGCTTACAACAAAACCTAATATGCACAGATAATTGACCTTTGCCTAGTCCTGCCTGAAATGTAACCAGCCAGTTGAACCTTAGCAACGGTTGCCATCTACCTTTCAGACATGGTGTAATGTAAGTGTGTAATAGTAAGGTCTCTGCATTTGGGTCGTTGCAAATGCAAATTTATGAAAATGCTGCAAAATGTCATGGTTGCTTACTGATAGGAAAGATAGCCTTCTATTCATCTGCCCATCATATTTTTGAGAGGTGTAAGGGGTTTAAGCCATGTGTCATCTCTCATTCTTTTGATTGAGATTGAATTTTTATTTTATTTATTTATTTATTTTTATTTTGAGCGAGTTGCTAGTGGTCTAATTCAAATCAATGATTTATGCAAAGCTAAAAGTGCTCCCACCTGATCTGAAGATTGGCTGAATGAATTAAAAAATGGTGAAACTGAACTGTTTAATTCTATAGGACTTGTAAAATAAGTCTATTACCACAAAAAGACAAGAAAAGTGGAGTGTTCCTTTTATTTTTTACTAATTATTACTGAGGCCATCCAATATGTAGGTGACTTTGTTTCTTCAGCAGAAGATTTTAGCTTAAACTGTTATCATCTGTGATTGATAGAATTCAAGTAACCTTGACAGTCATTAAAATAATGTATAAGGACACAACCAAGCAACATTATGTAGCTTTTTGACCTTAAATTAATGACTCTGAAATAATTTGGATGGTAGAACAATCCTTAAAAGGGATATTGACCCTAAAACAACAATTTTGTCACTATTTTTCGCCCTTATGTTGTTCCAGATCCCCTGAGACCTTCATTGTTTATCTTCTGAACACAAATCAAGATGTTTTAGATGAAATCTGAGACCTAAAAAGCAATGGTCCTGACTCAAGTCCAGAAATGTACCAAAAATCATTGTCTATAGCCCCTATCATACACCTAGCACAAAATGGCACCACTTTTTTGCAAGCATATGCGTTGCTTATTATACACACAGGGAAATGCAGCAGAACACAAACCTTTAAATATAAAAAAAAATTAAGGATACTAATGTTAAAGGTTATTATTGTCTTCATAAATATAAATAAAAACTATATATCTTCCCACTCCTTCTTCCCCTCAGGGGGCTTTGGTGTAATCCAGCTTGTTCCATAGATTTAAGAGACGATCTGATTCCTCACTTATTTCGCTGTTGCAATCGAGTTATCCCAATAATTAACCCTGAAAAAGCCACAGCAGTGCCAACACTACCAGATTACTGTTGTGTTTGCAATAAGGAAAAACTTTTTACTGAACTAGTCTGCAGTAAAGAAAACAAGAGACTCATTAGAAACAGATAGCCAACCAAAAAGCAACTCAGGGTTATACAAAGAGTGGCCTGCACAAAATACATACATTCCTGATATGTGAGTCCCATCTCGCACTCAACACACTACTATTACTTTGGTATAAATACAGCACAGCAACATACAAAGGAGAGAGATCGACCAGTTTAACAATGATTTGATCAGCTGTAGTTTGACAATACCCTGGGTTTTTCTTCCTCTAAGGGCTTATGAGAATTGTGTCCTCAATCAAGTGGAAAGGATTGTAAACGATCGAACTCATTTTTTTGTTTCCACATTACGAACTGCTTCCCTCTGGTAGAAGATATAGAGTCCCAAAGTGTAGGTTAAACCGTTATAAGAAATCCTTTGTACCTGTTTCAGTGGGTTTATTTAAAAAGAGTATCTTAATTAGCATTATAAATTTTGTAACTGTTCTATTTTGTATTGTTTTTATTGCTTGTTTGCTTGTTATGTCTGCAGCAATATGGCGACGCACAAAACAAATTTCCTGTCAAAGACAATAAAGTTTTACTACTACTTTTACTACTACTATTATACGGTCTGTTGCCATCTTGTCGATGGGCAACATCAATGTCTTTGCCCTGCTTAATATGACAGGCTGATGGATGCGGACACGCTGTATCTCCAAAGTGATAAATATTTAAAGGCACCGTCCTTATAATTAAACTGAATAGATGCAATCTAAACTACAATCTCGCCTAAAAAAGCCTCAAAAGTACATTATGTTGTCCAACAGCTGCAATATTTGTTAAACTGTTGTGAGTTTATTGATCTGCTGTCACTCTATATGGGCGGAGGAATACGGAAGGGACTGTACGAGTGCTGTTATTGAACCAGAAAGAGCTGGTGTATAAACAATTGTTGCATACAATTGGGCTTTTCAATCACAAGGGGCAGACACAAGCAGAAAAAGTTACATATTGTTGCCTCTGATGATCCATTTAATACAAACAATGGTGTAAAATTGCAACTTACGTGAGCTAACACTTTTTGTTTACAGTGGTGTTGAAGAGTGCGTGAGTAGTCTGTGCATATCCTTAATGCTTCAGTTGCTTTAAGTCAGTGGTCACCAAACTTATTCCTGGAGGGCCGGTGTCCTGCAGATTTTAGCTCCAACCCTAATCAAACACACCTGAACAAGCTAATCAAGGTCTTATTAGGCATACTTGAAGCACCCAGGCAGGTGTGTTAAGGCAAGTTGGAGCTAAACCCTGCAGGGACACCGGCCCTCCAGGACTGAGATTGGTGACCCCTGCTTTAAGTTGTAATCTAACAAGGTCAGCTGTGCAATATGATTATGCAACAAAAACACCAGATGCACTAGGGACTGTTTTTCCAAGCTGTGGGTTAAAGGTAATTGATTTCACAGGGCTGTTGAATGCTTGATTCTAAATAGTCGACAAACATAGGTGTGCAATTGCATTCATACAAATCCACAACGAAATGACCACTCTTATTTTTTTCAGTTATTTAAAAGGTCCTTATAGCCTAAAGCAGAAAAAGAATCAATATATACACACACAAGAGTATATATATATATATATATATATATATATATATATATATATATATATATATATATATATATATATATATATATATATATATATATATATATATATATATATATATATATATATACACACACACATACACACACATTATATACATACATACATACATTCATTCATTTTCTTTTCGGCTCAGTCCCTTTATTAATCTGGGGTCACCACAGCAGAATGAACTGCCAACTTATCCAGCATGTTTTACGCAGCGGATGCCCTTCCAGCTGCAACCCATCACTGGGAAATAACCATACAAACTCATACACAATGGATAATTTAGCTTACCCAATTCACCTGTACCGTATGTATTTGGACTTGTGGGGGAAACCAGAGCACCTGGAGAAAACCTACACGAACGCGGGGAGAACATGCAAACTCCACACAGAGATGCCAACAGACCCAATCTATTGTTGCTAGATTGCTTTTTCAGCTGAAAGTACATACTATACATCCTCAAAAAGTACATCCTCTAGCTCTTTCTTTTACACAAACAAACACACAGACACAAACACACTGTAAGCCACATTTCCACCGGACAAAGCATTAAGGCTCAGCTGTCGGTGTTAGTGTCAATAACACACTCACACAAACATGGAAACACCCACAGAGAAATATGTTGCCAGCACTGCTCTGTTGATTTTTTCAATATAACCAATTTTGCAGCTCACAAGCTACATGACATTCTTGTATCAAATGAACTTTATCAAATGGAATTTAGTCAATTAATTACAAATTAATAGCCACAACATCAATTAATGCATGCGTTTTTGGATATTTTTTTTTTGGAATACAACACGTCAATGGAATAAATAATGTTACGTATAAAGTTCTATTTCTTAAAGAGCAAGGCCTGACCAAAATATGTGTATTTTAATTCCAAAGAGCTAGAAATTAGGACTCAAAGAATGAATAATCAAAGTTCACAGTTTCAGCAAAAATAAATAAATAAATAAATAAATAAATAAATAAATAAATAAATAAATTTTAAAAAGCTACATAGTGTCTTGGATGGCCTGAGAGTCAATAAATTAAGTGATTTTTAATTTTAATCATAGGTCATCATAGTTGTTGTAAATTTAGGAACAGTTTTGTTTACATTCACAAATAATTCTATATATTTATTTTGCTTGAAGGTGCAGTAGCAATGTTTTCATCCAAAAATGTGAATCAAATTCATGCGCAAAACTGGAATATTCCATAAAAGACATGCGCAAAATGCAACTTTCCATTAATAAACTCCAGTCAAAGAGAACAAAACCATTACTTCCTGATAAACTGGAACCAAATATCAAAAGTAGACACAGAATTAACAGTGTTTCCATTGTAGTTTATGCACATTTTTTTCTTACTGAATGAAAAGTATATTTCTTATTTATGCGCATACATTTTCATGTCCAATATGCGCATAAAAATAGGTGGATGGAAACATAGTGTAAATATTCGTTACTAAGAAATATCAATTATATACACTAGCTTTATGGTTAGGGTTAGAAAAAGGGTTAGTTTTGGGGTTAGCTGCATGTGATTATGCAATCATTATAGTAATTACGTAGAATGCATGAAACAAAGCCACTTTTTACAGTTAAAAAACTCTAGACAACATTGCATTGCAGCCATCGGTTCTTTCTTATTAGATGATCTGTATATGCATCTGTAAGCATATTCTTATTTAGCATCAATAACACAGGGGGGCGGAGCATAGTGAAAGGTCAATTACACTGTGACATTTTAAATCATTAAATCTGCTGTGAAACAGAAGTAGTAATATATTCTCTCTTCTCTACTGTGGTGTTTATCTGACCGTAACAGATTGCAGGGGGGAAAAAAAGTAGGGTGAGGATTGGTTCTGTCCATCAGCTGTTGATTAGGTTTTGTGATTAAAAAATTAATATGTGCTTGAAGTTGTGGAGGCAGTATTAATCAGAGTAAATGATTGAAGAAGTCGTTCATCACGAGAAAGAGAAGTCTCCTATTTTATTGGAAGAACTATGATTATGACAACATTATAATTAAACATTGAGAAGTAAAACAACAACACAAATGGATATATGATTAATGCTTAAATGAAAGATATGCTCTATATGAATTAGGGTTGGGCGATGTTGACTTGATGTTAATTTGGCATCGTACGATGTCTAATGTGAAACATCGCAATGGACGATAGCATCTGTGAATTAATTATTCCTAAATAATTCATTCATTCATTTATAAAAAAAAATCTTATTTGTAGCCACCCGTTTCAACTACCTGACCCGCATGGTCTTTGTTTTACCTATAACCAAATCATAAATAAATAAATATAAGTTACACACAAATGACCGCCTGTCAATCACTTTTTTCACGGGACTCTGGCGGGAATAGGCAGAGTGATCTGAGTCGTTATAATGGCGTCGACAAACTTGGAGTCGTTAGATAGAGACACGATTAATTAAATATCACGTTTTGTGCTCAAAGCACCCGCTGGCTGCCTGAAGCTCAGACATGCGTGTATGCTGCAGCGCATACCTGCGTGTGTTTTGGTCACGTTTACTGTATGTGTGTTTTCAGCTGTATAGTGTGGAAGGAGGGCTTTTCAGAATACTAGATTAAACGCCAGTGTGGACGTCGATCGTTTTCGTTCTAAAATGATTGATGTAAATGGGGCCTAAGTGTGTATTTTTCGTGAGTGGGTTGCTGCTGCGACAGGGGCAGGGCGGAGGATCGCAGTGCCGGCTAAGCATCGTGATGTCTATCGACCCAACCCTAATATGAATCATTTGCAATCAATTTACAACCAATAAACTGATTTTTAAAATAAATAAATATATATATATATATATATATATATATATATATATATATATATATATATATATATATATATATATATATATATATATATATATACATGTGTATGTGTGTTTGTGTGTGTGTGTGTGTGCGTGTGTGTGTGTGTGTGTGTGTGTGTGTGTGTGTGTGTATATATTAGGGCTTTCAAAATTAGCACATTAACGCACGCAATTAAATTGCAATTAAATGCAGTTGCAGTTTTTTTATTTCCTGTTGTGGCCAATGTGTTTAATGTGCAAAGAAATATGGATAAGACCAAGGAAGCACTTTTAGAAGGAAAGTTTCAGTATAAAACAATGTTGCATCATCAGGCTATCCAGCGCTTCCTCCAGAGTTTCATGCAATTTCGGATGTTTCATTCGGATGACTTTAAATGTCTATGTACTTGCATTCAGCAACATATTGTTCATGCCCCGTGAAAATTATTGGATGAAAATATGAAGTAACGACTGCTGGAAGAGTGCAGTTTTAATGGAATTTGATACCGCATGTCGAATGGAAAAAACCTCTGCATTTTGGGGCTCGGGTGGTTCTTTAAGGTAATCAAAAAATCGCTGCTTTCATGGTAGACTCTTAATCAGTATTATCTTAATCATAAAATCTGAGTATTGTTGTCTATGTAAATGTACTCAGTGAAAATGCCAGATGATGGATCAAAGACAGCCCATTTCTCTGCCTTTAAGTTGCTTCCATGCGCCCTCAAATGTTTCAGTAAGTTTGACGTGTTTCCCTCTTACACGCAACTTTTGTAAAGCGTCTGCTTCACGTTACTGTGTCCGAATCATTGCTTGTAAAATACAGCCATACTTTAGAATGCTTAGTTTAAGCAAATTTGATGAACGCGATCGTGCGTGTTGATGAATCTGAAGGGATCCCTCGCTCACCGGCTGTGCTGTACTGCACGCGCTGTCTGTGTGTGTGTGTGTGTGTGTGTGTGTGTGTGTGTGTGTGTGTGTGTGTGTGTGCATTTCCTAGCAACAAGAGCAAACACCTGACATCACTGACTTTGTCCAAAGTCTCTTTAAGGCATTCTATATGTATTCTATAATCTTTGCAATGTCCGTATCCCTCAAAGCTGTTTAGAATTAAATGTTTAGAGAAGGTGTGACCAATGTCCCTGAAAGAAATCTATAGTCTTTGGTACATGCCTCTGATGGACCCCTGACCACTTTGCCCCCTGATAATGTCAATGGACTGGACTGTCTTAACAACTGGCTAAATGTAAAGGAGGCCTAAGCAAAATTGTTTCTACTTTATAATTATTGTTTACAACTCACAATACATTTTTACAATGAGTACAATTGTTCGTATTCAATACTTTATTATTATTATAATTTTCCATTTTACATGTTTGCAATGCCTGTATTTTGGATTTTTTTTTTTTGTAGTCCACTTAGAATCCAACATGGAAATCATTTTTGTTTGTTACTGGCATTGATTGTTTTGAAAATTTTGTGCCTGTGTTTTTATTTCTGTAATATGGTGTTTCGTGATTAATAATGATTAATTACAAAAAAAAGTGTAATTAATTAGTATTTTTTTAATCAAGTGACAGCCCTAGTATATATGTATATACCGTTGAAGTCAGAACCATTAGCCCCCCTTTGAATTTTTTTTCTTTTTTAGATATTTCCCAAATGATGTTTAACAGAGCAAGGAAATTTTCACAGTATGTCCGATATTTATTTATTTTTTCATACTTTTGTGTATGACTCCCATGAGCTGCATCCATATAGCTCTGCAATGACTCAAATAACCTAAAGTCATCTGCAATGGCAAAGAAAGCATTATTGCAGGACTTCCAGAGTACATCAAGATTCTTTGGATTCATATTCAATGCCTCCTCCTTCATTTTACCCCAGACATGCTCAATAATGTTCATCTCTGGTGACTGGGCTGGCCAATCCTGAAGCATTTTGAGCTTGTTTGCTTTCAGGAACTTTGATGTGGAGGCTGATTGAGAAGGAATGCTATGCTGCTGAGGAATTTGCACTCTCCTATGGTTTATAATGTAATGGGCAGCACAAATGTCTTGATACCTCAGGCTGTTGATGTTACCATCCACTCTGCAGATCTCTTGCACGCCCCCATACTAAATCCACGATTTTTTTCATCAAACTTGACTGATTTCTGTGAGAATTCATCGACTTTATGCCCCTTACCCAAATGATCAACTAGAAGTCAAGTTATTATTTGTTGCTCTTACAACTGGGATTGACGACAAGGCTTTTGTCAGGTAGAGTATATTGTTAATTTTCATGTCTTGTTCACTTTAAGGCTCAATGCAGCAAATCTAAAGCTTTTAACACTTGCAAAGTGTGCAAGTCACTGTAGAAACAATCAAATGTAAGTTGCAAAAACAAACAAACAAGCAAACAAACAAACAAAAAAAAAACAAGCAAATAAAGAAAGATGTATTGTAGTTCAATATAAAGCTTCAATGATCAGACCACACAGTCACTTGCACAAAATAGCTCATCACGAAGAGGCTGTGTCCGATCAATAGCTCTTTTCTGCTTCTCTCTCAGTCATTCACATGTACATATTTTCATTTCGTAATTTTTTTTTTCTCAGGCTAGATGGGTGGACACCATCTGTCTGCTCGCATCCACCATGGATCCATTTTTAATTTGATGTGCAAGGAGCCGCTGACAGTCCCCATATCTTCAGATAAAGTAGGAGGATTATTAATGTATGACTTCAATATAATGATTTTCTCATCTGCCAATCAAGCAGCCTCCTTTTGTGGCGGCGCAACACAAATGGCTTCACTGATGGCATTTACAGAATCCCATTATGTCAGTCTGGAATATAACGAACATTAGAAAAGACTTTTTGAATCAATGGCTGGTAATTATTTTTATCTCGCCAAATAAGTCCATAGAAGTCACCTAGCTGAAAATAACACTGCCTGTGGGGGGGGGGGGTATTGTAGAGAACTTCAAACAAGAACAAAGAGGAAAAATGGCAATATTGTACGGATCATTTACAGTACAATGCAGGATAAGCTTTAATGATGATCCAAAATGAACAGGCACAGCTGTTTTACCTTTTGTTTTCAACACAAGATAAGCTAGATCTTTTTTTTTTTTTAATTATTTAATCATATTTAATTATGCTCTTTCCATCTCTGTTTTTAATAATGTTGGGAATAGCACTTTGAGAAGGGTGAGAATTTTTCATTTGTTTAATCCCCCGGTGACTGAAAATGAAATTTATATAGACGCAATACAATTTTTTTCTTCACTAACTGAAAGGTTCTCATATATTTCATCGGTGAAAGTAATATCTTATTCAGTCTACAACTTTAGGTCCTGAATGCACAAACGCATCCCAGAGGATATTCAGGTTCTCATCGTTAAAATGGCACGTCCACAGTCCACAGTCTAATGCAGACAGCACACTATTTGAGAAAGTACTTTCTCCTTCACCCTAAAGTGGCAGTCATACTAGACTTTTGGCACATATGATATCTATGGATGGTGCAGTGGTCTCTGATGTTACACTCTTGAGTGTCTTTATTTGTTAAAAATAACAAATGCAGATTATAAACACACAGCATGTCTTTTTCTACTTTTTAAACTTGCATTATGTCTTCTGCATTATTTTAATTCAGTCCAAGGTTTTTATAATTAACGAAAAACGTAAACTAAAACTTAAAATATATATTTTTAACTGAAATAAAAATAAAAACGAGAGTTTTAAAGTAGAACTAACTGAAACTGTATTGTGTAAAGTTGAAATCAGAATTATTAAATCCCATTTGAATTTTTTTCTTTTTTTTTTTTTTTATATTTCCCAAATGATGTTTAACAGAGCAAGGACATTTTCACTGTATGTCTGATAATAAATAATAATTTTTTTTTTTCTCCTGGAGAAAGACTAGAATTAAAGCAGTTCAAAAAAAAAAAACATTTTAAGGTCAAAATTATTGTCCACCCATCTAACCTGTATTTTTTTCGATAGTCTACAGAACAAACCGTCATTATGCAATAACTTGGCTAATTACCCTAACCTGCCTAGTTAACCTAATTAACCTAGTTAAGCCTTTAAATATCACTTTAAGCTGTATAGAAGTGTCTTGAAAAATATATAAGTGTCATGTAAAATATGAGTTATTCAGTTTATAGAACAGTGCACTGATATCAGCCTGCTGTGACTGGACTTAACTTGAACAACTGCAGCGTGGGTACACAGAGGGCTTAAATGAGAGGATCTGGTGAAACAAAAGTTTATTTCATAATAGAAACTCAAAATGTATTTACAATAAGTGAATCATGCTTCGGTTGGGTTGCAAAACATAATTGTAGGAAACTTTTCTGCTATCTCGTGGGCCGCTGTATTTAAATTTGAGGAAGGGTAGATAGTAGAGGCAGAGGTTAGTGGTCATGTGTCTTCTCAATAAGTCAAAGATAAATAAAAACTAATGAAAAATCCCAAACTATTATAATCTTGATTCAGTCTTGATGTTACACTATGATTTTACACTTCTTCCCTAGATGTGAATAGCATAGTTTGTCAGACTTGGACATTGGATTCAAATCCAAAATTTTTTAATCTGTTTTATACAAGCTTGTGTTTCCAATCTCTCGCATTTGGATTTTAGTGGACAGGAAAGCTTTGGATTCTGCTTGATGCCAACTTCTTGAGTGAGACATTGTTTTAACTGGGTTTTAGGTTGATAAAACAAACACAATAACTGTGAATGATTTCTAGGCCTGTGGCCTTTAATTTCTTTTTACGTTTTATATGCGTTTATAAGTTTTTCAGTTAGTTGACCGCTTCAGCATTTTTAAGGGGCCTCTCACACAGAACACATTTTTGTGTCTAAAAACATGAAGCATTTTTTAATTATAAGAAATGTTTTATTAATTTGAAAGCAAATTGATGTCCAACATTGGCATCAAAAACACATAAGTGCTTATTGTCAGAACTGTTATGTAAGCGATTTGCGATGTTTTATTATGCTAATATTGCTAACATTTTGACATCAATTGATTAGCATTTTGATATGTTTTTTGATGTTATTTTGATGTCAAGTTCCACAATGGTAAGTGGCATTGGGCACTTTTGTATTTTTATGTTTTATTATAATAATAAAAAAAAAAAACAATATGCAGCATTCAGGAAAGGACGTTTTTTTTAAAGCATCTTCTCGACCATGTTAACTTTAAATAAAACTCTTGTCGTGCCAACCAGCCATTGTGAACAGTTACTTGCAAAGCTTGCTACATTCTTCTGATTGGTCCACAGCTTTGGAACTGTCTTTAACAAGCGTAGAAATTCATTAAAAATGTGTTGCCCATGTGCAAGGTGCTGCAAAGTATGTGGCTAACAGGCATTCATGCCAGTCAAGTGAATTTGAATGGAAAAGATAAATGTTCTGTCTGAACAGCCCCTTAGAGGGCTGCTATTGTTGTATTCAAAAAATGTTTTGTAGGACACATATACAGCATACATGCAGTTTTTATTCACTTTATACTGTATCTCATAAAGATATCGTGACATTGTAGACATTTCAATTGTTTTTTGTAATTGCTACTTTCTTACTTTTTTATCTCATAATTGACTGAATTCTCATAATTACCACTTTTTTTTTCTTAAGTTTTACTTTTTACTGTACCTGTGATATTTATATCTTGTAAAGTATCTTGTACTTTGTCTTCCAATTGCATTATTTCCAATATTTAGGGTTTTTATTCGCATAATCTGTTTATTTATTGCAATTCCTGTTGTTTGAAATAACTGCTTTTTTTGCTTAATTTTCACATCATACTACACCTCCGTGATTTATATCTTGCAAAGTGACTTTATATCTTATGTTATCACTACGCTGAATGTTTTAAGTTTGTGTACTCTTTACAGCCTACAGTAGGAAAAAGAACCAAAGACATTGAGGAAGCAAATTTTTTTAACTATACGGTAAAATGACTGTACGCCACTAGATTGTTTTATCTACAAACACACACACACACACACACACACACGCACGCACGCACGCACGCACGCACGCACGCACGCACGCACACACACACACACACACACACACACACACACACACACACACACACACATTTCCACCGGACAAAGCATTAAGGCTCAGCTGTCGGTGTTAGTGTAAATAACACACTCACACAAACATGGAAACACCCACAGAGAAATATGTTGCCAGCACTGCTCTGTTGATTTTATCAATGTAACACTTTTGAATCTTACAAGCTGTATGATATTTTCTTCAATTGAATAAATTTTTTTAACTACATCAAAGGAATTATTGACTTCAGTAAATTAAATAAATTAGAATAACAATATTACCTCAGGTGTGGATTTTTCTTTCTTGCTAATTAGTGATGATCTATGACCGTTATATTATTTACTTTAATCACAAATAAATTTCTTTCTTACTTATAAGTTTCTTACAGTGCAATGCCTTTAAAATATGTATTTTGACAATCGAAGCACCAGGTATGGCTCTTGTGATTCACCAGATCACATGTTTACTTTTTACTGTATCTCACAGTGATATCTATATCTTGTTACTTTGTCTCCCAATTGCAATATTTATCTTTGCTTCTCGTAATTGAATTATTTTTCACAATTGCAACTTTATTATTACCCAATAGCAGATGGTTTTACTTAATTTCCACATCATACTGTGATTTATATCTTGCAAAGTCACCTTATCTTATGTCATAAATATATCATGTACACTACCGGTCAAACGTTGGGGGTTAGTATGATGTTAAATGTTTTAAAAGAAGCTTATCCTGCTCACCAAGGCAGCATTTATTTAATCAAAAATACAGTGCAAATTGTAAAATTGTGAAAAGTTATTGCACTATAAAATAACTGTTCAAAAGTAGTTCATAACTTCTTAATTTAATCATTTAATCATTTATTATTTTATTGATGAATTTTCTGCTTCATTAGTCCAGTCTTCAGAGTCACGTCATCATTTAGAAATCACTCTACTATTAATTAATATTGTTGTTATTATTATTAATAATATTAATATTATTAACGGTATTAGTAATAAAAGCAATAATGACTAGTAATAATTTCATTAGAAAATACACACAATTAGATACATAAATCTTTAATAAGTACGTATATGAAAATGTTACTTTTTTTACATTTAATATTCTTGATGAACAGAATAATAATAATAAAAAAAATACATTTATTAATAAACTGACCCCAAATTTTTGACCGGTAGTTTATGTATTTGTAATTTTCTCAAAATTCCCACAACTTCAAACATTTACTTCACAATTCCTACTTACCCTTCCGATTTTTACTTTATACTGTGTCTCAGTGTGTACCTTGAAAATGATTACGATTAACACATGATAATAACATTTTATATGTTGAAATTGCTGTATATTTTACAATAGTAACTTTATTTCACATGTTGACTTTGCTATTTAATTCAATCACAGTTCGATATACAGTATTTTAATTGGTTCAATGTTGTCTCACTTTGTAAAGCAGAGTTATTTTTCCCCTTTCCTCCCCTCTGATATGCCTCACATTCTCATGTCAAGAAAACAAACATGTTGTTTACAAAAACAACTCATGCTTTCAGTTAGACTTCATTCAGCTGACAAAATTACATGTCGAGATGAAGGCACACACCTTGTTTTAACAAGAGAGAATAGAGCTCAGCTTTAGATGTGTCAGAGGTAAAGCTTTATATTGCTAAAATTTCAAAACAGATGCCTCTAATTTATGTATTTTTTACACATTTACAAAATAGACATCTTTAAATGCTGCTTTATTATTCAAATATTTTCCATTGATATTAATTACAATATTTATTATTCAAATATATGTCATTGATATTCATTACATTATAAACAAACACATAACAGATCTGTAAAACCTTACGCAATACTACCACACAAAATACAAAGCTAAATTAAAAGCTAAACAGTTGTGTTAGCAGATTTTCAAACTTTTATAATATCATGAATACAATACTTAAGATCTTATAAACACTTCTTTAAAATCATCTAACTTGCGAAACAGAAATGGCTATGCGATTTAGGTCAAGGTGTGTGTTACCAGATTCTGTAATTAGCTAAATGTGCAACGTTAGCCTGTGGGCTGAGAACAGGTAGCCATATTAATGGTAAATAGAGGTACTCATTAACCTGGGCAGTGACACTGACGGTAACATCATCTAATTACAGCTGCTGCGTGTCCCGTTGGGGCAACCATGTGCGCAGGGCTGAGGAAAAGGTCTAAATCATTATTAGCTTTCAACGCACCTCCAGCGATAGCAGTGTTCTGGTTTCGTATTGTTAAACTGGCATCTTTTTAAGCCAGTTGATTTAATTAATTTTGCATGCATGCTAACACTTTATTTTCCACTTCGAAACAACTGCTAATTTATAGTGTTTGTAGTTCAAACTTAGCCAGGCTAATAAAATGAGTTAGCGATTGATATTGAAAGCTGGTTGTATAGCAGAATGACTGATGTAAACATCAACAGTGGCATCACAGCGAAGCCCTTATAGATCAGTGGGAAACAGGCCTTTGTTGTGCAATTGACTGCCTTCTGAGTCCATAAATTAAATCAGCCTCTTGTCTTACAATTGGGCTTTTCTATTATAAAAGACAGAGGGAGGCGGCTTCTTTTACACTGACAGGCCAGGCTTGCGCTCCATGCTAACATGTCAATTGGGTTTTGACTTGGACTGCCATGGAATAGTAATACACACGCAGTTATCTTAAATCAGGCTTTATATAGCTTTACTTAGCCATTGCAGTGGGAAGTGGGAAGAAAAGCGTGTACTATACAGTATAAATATGAGTATGAATGGAACTCGGATGTACTACATCCACCCTTTTGTCATGATCACATGACCTACCCGCTTCAGTTGTGTCATTTCACTTCCATTTATGAATTCTTTTGAGGTACATCATGGGATAACAAAGCGTCCATCGACTGCTCATTTTAGAATCTCGCCAGAAGTAGTAGGTCATCCGGGTACTTCTCTCATACTGTTTTTAATTTTTTTTTAATTCTATGAATTTGGACATAATACCAGGCTCGCATACTGTTTTCAGCCTACTATACAGTATGAAAGTATGCGATTTTAGACACAGCCCCTGTCTTTCACCTGAACTACACATCTGCAACTGAACTGGACTACATCTCCCATCACGCACTTCACTCACACAGCAGTCCCAGATCACCCCTTGATCACACACACACAGCTGAAGCTCACCATTATTGATTACTGGGACTATATGTAGACACCACAGACACTGATAACTAGTGCTGAGTCTTTTTTTTTTATAGTGTACATTAAGTAAACATGACTCCTGTTTTGTTTACTGTTTATGTTGTTTGCTGCCTGCCTTGACCATTCGCCCATGACTTAGACTACTCTGTTGGATTATCTGTATGCTATTGTTTACCCCTTTGAATTACAGATTTGGATCTGCAATTCTGTTGCCAACCCGTCATTGTTACAGTCATCACCATTTATTTGATAAATGTTTTGGTTTATTTTTAGTAAAATGGCACTTGCATAAAAACTGTTGAAATGGTAATCTTTACTCTAATGTGATGCCAAAACAATACATTCCAACAGTAACTGATATTTTACTAAATATTATTATTATTATTATTATTATTATTAATAATAATAATAATAATAATAATAATAATAATAATTTTAGAATATGTGCGCTAGGGGTGTCAAAATGAATTGTTTCTTAGGTGCACTGCGATGTAGCCGTGGACAATTCAGTATCGGTTTAGTAATAATCATAAACGGTTATATTGTACTGACCTCATTTATCTCATATGCACTCTGTCGCAAGGGAGGCGAGCGTGCGTGCGTGCGTGCGTGCGTGCATGCGTGTGTGTGCGCGTGTGCTGTCTATGTTTGTGTATGTGTGTGAATGAGAGACAGTATGGTGCTGCGTGTCCATGTGTGTGTGTTTATACAGACAGCTTGTTATAGCCACCCCCCAAAATACTACACTGTGAATGGAAAGCATCGTCAATGTCCGTGATGCACCGAAATATCAAATTGAACCGAATCGATGGCATGATAATCGTAACCGAACCGAACCGAACCATGAGACCAGTATAGGTTCACACCTCTAATGTGCACCATTTTTATACCAAAAATAAAACCAGACAATCAACATAACACAATTTTTAATTCACACATATATAAATATATAGATAGATAAATAAATATATGCTACTGTAGATAGACTGATCATTTAAAAAAGCTTTAAGCATGGATTGATATCTTTATTTACCATTGTTTAATTTATTTATTTTTATTCACAACTTTCTTTTTATTTTGTGTGACCTAAAATAAAATGCTAAATAAGAATATACCTACAATTACTGTAAGGCAGTCTCTATGCAATACAACTGTAGAAAAAGTTTGTTGAAGCACACCTTTTAAAACACTGTAAACTCCAGAATGCATTAAGTTCACTTCAAACATTCAAGTTTTATGTTTCTCTCTATGAGGTTGCATTTTACAGGCCTTCAGAAACGCCACGCAGAGAACCACATTAAACCGTTTTTTACAGAAAGGCTCCCGTGAGGGAACGATTTCCCACTAGGCTTTGAAATTTCACAAGCAGCTCACTCATTGAATAGCATCTTACTCGCCTAACCTGTCTCCAAGAATATGTTTGTACAGTACATCGCCTAAAGCCTTTCTCCTCCTCCTCATTCACTTATTTGAAAGTCAGGTATTCCTACATGCTTTTTTCAGAGCTCCCCCCGTAAGTTCTTTTATGACTTTGAGCTATGGTCTTTTCTGGCAAGTGAGAAACTTAATTTGCGTGAATCTATCTAGTCTATTGCACTGTTTGCCTGAGAATATTCTGAAAGGCGTGTGTTTTGAATTTTCTGCAGGCTTTGTTGGGTTTTCTTTTTTTATTTCCAGCTCTCAGGAGGAGCAGATGTGTAACAATATAAATCCTTAGTGCTTCATTCCTCTGCATAGCTATTTTAATTTCTCTTAAGCTAATGAGTGCTGCACTGCACTATTTTGAGGAATATTTTGTGTTTAATATAATTTCTCAACTGGCAGCGTGTGTTGTTTTTAATGTTGGTGATAAACAATAGACTGTCTTTATGTATGGATGATTGAATCTTTTCAAAATTTGCAAAAAAAAAAGAAGAAAATCTAAATGCGAGGTGCATTTTCATCAAGTTGTTAGAGGGGCTGACTGTAGTATTGGTAACTTAGTAACCAATAGTAAACGAAGTAAAGGCAATGCAAGCATAATGGAGACAGCTGATTAGTCACATGTACTGTATGTAATGGGTGTAAAACATAAAAATGTTTTTTTTTTTCCTGAATGAATGGATTTACATTTGTACACTTGTTTTGTTCTCTTTTTACTGGGAAAACAGAACAAAAAAATGCTGTTGCATCTACAATGTAAGTCATCCAGTATTAAGTTATTGGTTTATAGCCTATTGTATACAATTGATATCATAATTCAATTCAATTCACCTTTATTTGTATAGCACTTATACAATGTAGATTGTGTCAAAGCAGCTTCACATAAAAGGTCATAGTAAATTGGAACAGTGTAGTTCAGTTTGTAGTGTTTAAGTTCAGTTCAGTTTAGCTCCGTTCAGTGTGGTTTAAAAATCACTATTTTTAAATTTTAATTTCTCAGCTGGCTAAACGTCTTGTGCAGAGCTGCAGTCTCAGCGGTGGGGCTGGAAGCTGGCCTCAGCGAAGACTTGTCTGTCCCTGAGCGTCACAGGAATCAGTCTCATGTTCCACTCCTCCATGACCACCACAGTATAGCTGCTCAGGATACGGCCTGGTCCAGGATATGGAAACCTTGGGATCATCTCGTCATTGGTCTTGGATCGAATCAGTGACTCTGCATAGTCTAAGAGCCTCAGGAAGAGTATCTCCAGGTGGAAATGGAGAATAAAGAGAATAATTAGCGTAGCTGCTGTTCATAGTGTATATAAACAAGATGCAGAACCTGTGTGGAAACCCGCTAAGTGGTGCATTGAGTGTATGCTTTACTAAACAGATAGGTCTTTAATCTAGTTTTGAATTGGGAGAGTGTGTCTGAGCCTCGGATGTTATCAGGAAGGCTATTCCAGAGTTTAGGAGCTATAAATGAGAAGGCTCGACCTCCTTTACTCGACTTAGCTATTCTAGGTACTACCAGAAGCCCTGAGTTTTGAGATCTTAAAGAGCGAGTTGGATTGTAGTAAGACAGAAGATTGGTTAGATAAACAGGAGCTAGATTATTTAAAGCTTTATATGTAAGAAGCAATATTTTAAATTCAATACGAAACTTAACAGGCAGCCAGTGTAAGGAGGATAAAATTGGGGTGATGTGATCAAATTTTCTAGACCTGTTAAGAACTCTGGCAGCTACATTTTGTACTAATTGAAGTTTGTTAATAGAGGATGCTGGGCAGTCAGCAAACAGAGCATTACAGTAGTCCAGCCTAGAAGTCATAAAAGCATGGACTAGCTTTTCTGCATCTGAGATCGATAGCATACTACGTAACTTAGCAATATTTCTCAGATGAAAGAAGGCAGTTTTTGTGACATGGGATATCTGATTTTTAAAAGTTAAATTGCTGTCTAATATGACACCCAGATCTTTTATAGTAGAGCTAACGCTAACTTTGTATCCCTGTAATTGTAGGTCGAGTTGTGAGATCTGCTGTGTACAGGATTTAGGCCCAATAAGTAATAGTTCTGTTTTGTCTGAGTTTAAGAGAAGATAATTGTTGGTCATCCAGTCTTTAACATCTTTAATACACTCAGTTAGCTTGGACAGTTTAGACATCTCATCAGGTTTAGTTGAAATATATAATTGAGTATCATCTGCATAGCAGTTAAAGCTGATCCCATATCTTCTAATAATGTCTCCCAGGTGTAGCATGTATATTGTAAACAGCAAAGGGCCTAAAACTGATCCTTGAGGCACCCCATATTTTACTGGGCTGACTTGTGAAGGTTGTCCATTAATATTAACAAACTGGTACCGGTCAGCTAAGTATGACTTAGCTTAGCATCATTGGGATGATGCTTGTGTGATGAAAAATCCAGAAAATAGCACACTTGTTTATTTGATATTATATAACTAATATAAAGATGCATATATAAATTGAGCCATTGAAGTCATTATTATTATTTTTTTATTATGTGAATGTGAATAGCTGAGAAGGAAGAAACTCTTATGTGTCAGTATATTTGGTCTAGAGGTCTGCCCAACCAGGGGTGCGTTTCCCAAACAACGACAGAACTCGCGGCTGAACAATCATAGTACAATGCATCGTTTGGGAAAAGAACGATGTACTGATGAGTGTTTTCCACTAGTTTCTTTGTTGCAGATATATCGTTTGAACCACGTTAGATATAACGTAAAACATCCATTATGAAGCTTCATTTAGGTATATGTTTGATCTTTTACTTGTATTGGACATATTCCTTTCCTTCATTTGATTAATTTCCTATGTGTGCCCATTTTGGGTTCACATAGGTTCAATTAAAGAGTTGAACTGCTCAGATTAAGGAAACAATTAAAAAGAAAATCTAAATAAATGATTTTCTCCAAAATGTCTTCTAGGATGCATTCGGGTTAGCCAGTGTGACCTGTGTTCAAGATACACATTTGATCAGTTCATTCCTTCGCTTGAAATAAATCCTGGACGGTTATAGCAAGGTTTACATGACTGTAAACCATATATTTACATCCTTGCAGTAGTCTATGTCCTTTTTCCTATAGCGTACTTGTAGAAGGGCCCTTCATAAAGGAATCCAGGTGTTCACTTTCATTTGGAACATCCTTATAGATGGCGTTCCCTTTCATTGGGAAGCGCTCCATAAATGCTGTTAGTTAAGTTGATTTTGTATTTAAGCCAGAAAGAAATTCTCTCTCCATCTTAGAGGTCTCTCTATCTATTGCATTAGGCCAAGGCAATAAGAAGAGACCCTCACAGACCTACATGATTTATTGAGAAAGTGGGAACACATCACCTCCAGCTTGAAGCGAAATGATGGTCTCTCACTCTGCATGCTAAACAGGGCCGCCAGTATGCTGTGGAAATAAGGGAATTCCTCACTTCCAAACAGCTGGCAGGTAATAACACATGTTGTGTTCTCTGGGCACTGCAAGGTATGTGAGTCTGGTGGCTCTTATAATCCAGTGACAAGAGCAGATGAAGGATAACTCTGTGTGTGTGTACAGAGAGCCCACAGTCTGGCCTTTCTGCTTATTGGAAAGTCACATATTCAGTGAAGAAGGTTTGGGATGTCAGCTGGACTGCTCGATTGTGTATTCTACCAGCGTTGAGCATTAACATTCAGGAGATGGTTTGTTTTAAATGGGCAAGTTTTTAGGAGAGGCAGAGTTTCATTGTTTCCTGGCAAGCAGTGCTTGAACTGTGCCATCATTGAAGATGAACATAAAATCAGACAATCACAATACAACACTGTGGTTACATTCAGATGACTGTTTTGCTGACTATCTTTACTGTGCCTGCAAGCACTTCATCCATGACAGCAAGTGCAGTGGAGCAGGAATCTCCAACTACTTATAGTTTAAACAAAATGAACAGTGGCTACTTTTAGGTGGTGTCATAGGATATGTAAATGTCCCAGAAATTTCTTGTATGGGTTTAAAAGTATGGTACACTGTACTTGTGCAGTGAACAACTACTTTTGAACATCTCTGTTTGTGGAAATAAAGTACTAAACTATTCAACTAATCTTTTGAAAATCGTTTACAACAGGGGCGTTGCTAGACATAAAGGTCTACCGGGGCACATACCCCCTTCGCCCATACCCCCCCCACCCCCCTATTATTCACTATATACACTATTATTCACTATTATTTTGAAGAATAATTGTATAATAATAAGAATACTTTTATTTATAATGTAATATATCATATTATAAATAAAAGTATTCTTATTATTATACAATTATTCTTCAAAATAATCTTAAATGTAATTGGAAAACAACTGGAGTGATGCTAAGATCATTTAAGAAATTACTTTTGCATAAATATTAATTTCATTTGAATTAAATTCTATAGACAATTCAATAAAATAAAAAAAAGATGTGTTATAGGATTATCTGTTGTAGACTTGACACATGGCAGATAATTAGGTTTGTTAAGTCGTACCTCCTGACTCCTCATCCCTCCTTTTTGCTTCATACAAAAAAATCTATCATGAGGCATGCTTAGTAAGATCACCATCATATTGTTTAAACTTTAGTTTTGTCCATTTGCAAAACAAAAAAGGCTGTTACGCTGGTTTCCAACGCATGAGCGGCGCGTAACAAGCAGCCTGCTTTTTTGGCACGCATGTTTACTATCGGGACTCTCAGAAGAAGAGCAGTGCGTGCGAGAGGCGCGCGTGTTCTCTGCGCACACGCGGAGATGCGTCAGTTTGCTTTTTGATTACATTGCTTTCACCAGCGTTGGTTCAGTTGCACATAGAGAATAACGTCTTTATTTCGGAATGACCACTCTTAATAAATACACTTGCATATGAAGTAAATCATATCTCAATGCATTTACTGGGGCACTGGAGATTTTCACTGGGGCACGTGCCCCAGTGAATTGGGTCTAGCGACGCCCCTGGTTTACAATAAGGTTGTATTAGTTAATGTGTATTTAGTTTCATGAACATATCGTGTTTATTCATGTTTGGGGTACCGAATTAGCTCAAAGTGATTTGAAGATTAATTTGAGCGGGGCTTCAAAAGAATCGACTTTTTAAATCTGAACAGATTATCCATCGATCATTCGAACGAACAGTTGACTTCAACTACGGCTATTGCTATCGAAAATAAAAACCCTATCTACTCTGCACTTGGAATGAACCAGATATATTTTAAAAGGCAACATTGGACAATTTCAAAAGATTTGGGGCACTTTCTTTTGTCACTTCATGGGGAATTCTTCCCCCCCAAAGCAATGTATCGTAACTAAAAAGTTGTTTTGATTATCACTGTATTGTATATTTACAGGCTGGGCTTGGGGTGTTTGTTTTTGTTTTGTTTTTGTAAATGTGTGCATATCAGAAAAAAAACTAATCCTGGAATCTGCGATTATTGTAAGCTTATTCAATGACCAAATAAAAAACTTATTTGACAAAAAATAAAAATAAAAACCCATTTATGTTTTAGCAGGGTAACAAGATTAAAGTTTAAGACTTTAGATACATAAATATGCACCTTTCTTTATACAAAATGAAATCAAACAAAAACTAACACAAACACACATTCATAGGAAAGAGTACATGAGGAAAAATAAGAGTTTGCTAGAGTAAAACCTCGGATTTTGTAAGACCAAACCCAACGAAACAAAAATAATCAATTTAACCCTTCTATGGTTTCTTTAGGGTTACACTTAATTTACACCAAATCTGGAGGCGTTACTTGAATTCTGTGATGTGAAGAACTTCTTCTGAGCTAATGTTCCCACGTGGTCAGCTGGCGGTTAGTTCTTTGTCCTTGCAAGGTTTGGAGTGGGGTGAAGTCTGGATTTTCAGTTGATGCAGAAAAAACTGTAGTCGTGTTTAATTTTGGTTTCACGACACACTGAACTTGAGCAGACTCTCGATGGAAAGAAGAGAAAGAAAGTTATCGCAGATGGGAATGTCAGAGCTGTGCGTTTAACCCATTTGTATCAGGGTCCACACCTGCTCCCTGGACCTGAAAAGAAGCTGTGTCAGTTCTCTTCTTTGTTCTGGCCTTCTCTCAGAGTTCTCTGCATAGATTTCAGTTGGATTCTAGGGTGCAACCTTTGTCACCAGCTTTATAAGGGTGGTTTTGTACCCACCCGCTGTAGCGGTGAAGTCTCCCGAGGCATGTTTTGTAGTCTTTTGTTCCAAAGCGTAGTGATGTTTAAAGTTTCTTAAAATGTTGCAAGCGTATTAACTTAAAATTTAAAACAATCATTCAGTACTCCAAATAAGCTTTTCAGGGACATCAAACATGAACCATCTTTGATCTTGTTTAGCTGTGGTAGAGGAAAACATTGATTGCAAGAGTATTAAAACCATAATATTAATACATGAGCAAGAGACTTGTTGCAAAACACCTGATTACACACAAAGAGAGAATAAAGGTTTGCATTAAAAGTATAAGTCATATGCAAAGAGCTTATGGAAGTTTGGCCATGTCTGTGTGTTCATTTCTGAGCGCATTCCTTTTGTGTCGTAAATACTTTTTAACCAAATAACCAAAATCTCGGGGACGACTTTAACAATAATTTTAAAAAGCTCTGTTCACACAGGGCTAGAACATTCCGGATTTTTTTCTGGAAAAGACCATTCACACATCCATTCCAAAATACCGGTAAACTTCAATGTAAACACATGGAGGAGCAATTTTGCTTGTTGAGATGTGCTCATTAGAGCACTCCTTCACATGCTTGAGCCCAGCTGGACGCAGCTTGCAGGTAAACTCACAGCGGTTTATCATAAGCATTTTATTGATAATCTTTGTCCACAGTTGGCATTAATAATGAACATAGAAATGTCCTCTGACTAACAACTAGCAGCTTCAATTTGTCTTTTAAAAAATATTTAAAGGCTTTTATTTTCATAAACATCGCGAATGTGAATGCATCTGAATGTTCTGATTGGCTGGAGTAGACATCTCATGTCAGCACGTTCTAAACGTAAATGCACTCTTTCCAGCAATTTTCCTTCTGCGTTCACACAGAGCAACCTTCCGGCAAAATACTGGTAATGTTACAACTTCTGTTTCCGGAAAATTGCCAGAACAAAGTTACCGGTATTTTCCAAAAAAAGGGCCTGTTCACACATGATCTCTTCCGGGAAAATTGCGCTTAGTTTTCCGTATAAGTCTATGTAAAAGGGGCTAATGAACCTCAATTGTGTTCAAGCCAACAAAGTCTCATTGAATGGTTCTAAAGGAAAAGAAAAAACAAATATAACAATTATGATATGTGAAGTCATACAGATTTATTATAATCTACTATCAACTTGTAATTGAAATCTGGCTCAATTAATTAACACTTACTAATTATAATCGTCGTTCTTTTTATTTGTTCGATTGTGTCTTGCTGAGATACTCTGGCTCATTGTTGAGGCTTCGTTCTTTCACTCTCTCCACACAGATGCTTGTTTAAAGAGACATGCTGAGTCTCCCACATCAGCATTTTACCTCCTGGAATCAGAGCCAATTTGTTGATTTAAGTCACACACTGAGTGGAGATTGATGGCTCTGGAACTGCAGGACTCCTTATCGATTGATCACACAGCCTGTGGATATGTGCTCTACAGAACCGTTCGTCATTGTAAAGTGCGTCCATAAACACCCAGTGAAAGTGCTTTAGTCCATGTAGGAATGCGCCTAAAGATCTGGTGAGAATTCAGTAGGATGCACAGACATTAATGAATTGCTGCCGTAATGGGCCGTGCATATACTTGTGGGGAAATTTCAATTAATTGCTATGGAATCGTATGTGTGTGTGAGTTTAACCTTTCCCTCTCACTGTAGAAAAAAAATAGTGCTGCCTTAAATTATTTAGTTGAATCAAAAATGGTTTTCTTATCATCTCAACTTGCATCAATCATCTGACTAAAAATATTAGTTTATATTTGTATTAGTTAATATATGAGCAATATCACACGAGTGGCAGTGCGATATGGCTGTATATTGGCACTGGTGGGAGGCCACAGATTGAGTACCTAAGTGTCCCACCAGTGACAACAGCCATATCGCACTGCTACGATTGGGATATTACATTTATACAAAAGTTTGACGCCATAATTGTGTGTGTGTATATATATATATATATATAAAGAAAATCAAACATGGAGAGTCAAAAAATCCTTTTGTAAGAAGAACTACTTTCTTCAGCCATTCCTTCACATCTGCAGCTGACATCAGAACAGCAGAAACCATTGCTTCTTAACCAACTCAACTGAACTCAACCAACAAGTCACTTTAGAGCTAGTATTTGAATGATTCTCTAGCATAATGTCTAAAGTGACTACAAAACAGGTGATTTTGCTGACATTATAAGATTATAAGATTGAAAAGCATCCGTCTACCGAGATTTCCCAGTATTTCTCTGTTACAATCGGGAGATCACGATAATTAACCCTGAAAAAGCCAAAGCAACGCAAACACTTTCAGATTACTGTTGTGTTTGCGATAAGGAAAATGCTAAACACATGCGGGCATTTCTTCTTTCTTTCTTTTTACTGAACTAGTCTGCAGTAATGAAAACAGAAGACTCATTAGAAACAAACAGATGGCCAACCAAAAAGTAACTCTGGGTAATACAAAGAGTGCCCAACACAAAATGCATACATTGCTGATAAGTGTGAGTCCCATCTCACACTCAATACACTTCAATTTCACTGGTATAAAAACAGCACTGCGACATTCAAAAGAGAGACTTAGAATGTCACTTACCAGTTTAATAATGATTTGATCAGCTGTTGTTTGAAATTACACTGCATTTTTCTCCTCTAAAGGCTCATTATGCGGTCTCTGTCGCCTTCTTGTGGATGGACAACGTCAACTGTCCTTGCTCTGCTTAGTATGACAGGCTGATGAATGCTGATGTGGTAAAGTACATTATGTTATCCAACTGCTGCAACATTTGGGAAACTGTAGGAGTTTATTGATCTGCTGTCATTTTGTGTGGGCAGAGTAATACACTAGGGTGAAGAGGCTGTACGAGTGCTGTTATTACAGGAATATCACACGCAGCCAGACAGATTCGAAAACCAAACAGAACTTTTGTATATATACAAGTTGATTATTCTAGTTAACTTTGTTTAACTTACTTTTTTTTTGTTAAAACCTAAATAACTAAAGTTAAAGCAACAATATAAGTTAAAGCAACACAAATATTTGTTGTCTTGACATTTGTCATTTTTTACAGTGCTTTTGCGGGTTTATATCAATTAATTTTGACTTTGCTTAGAATCCTATGAATCCACAAATGAAAACATCTTACAATAATTTTTTTAGGGGGCATCAAGAAGGGATTGTACAAACCATGTTTGTTTGCTTTAAAATACAACATTTTGAAAACAGAATTCAATGTGCATTTTTTTTTAAAATGATAATGTCATTACATTTACATTCCAATAAAACAAAACAAAAGCATATTGTACTGAAATGTTAGTTATAAATGAAGGGTTTTAACAGGATTTAACGTATGTGTTTTTATGTCATTTTATACAATGAAAATAAAGTCATAGCATAACTATTTTTGCATAAAAAAACACTTTGTATTCGTCTATCCATCCGTCCATCCATCCATTTGGGATTTATAGAATTGCTTTTGTAGTGCTTTTGTGTCATTTTGGTTAATAAAACAAAACCAATACATACTGAAATGTTAGTATTTTGTAACAACGGCATTATTGATTATGCATAAACAACAACTTTGTATCCATCCATCCATCATCCATCCATCCAACTTTTCTCTCAGTTTTCTGTGTTGCAGGTTTACATATAATCATATTGTATAAACGGGGATTGTTTTGAGATTATCATCTGTATATGAAACTTTACAAAAATCCAAAGGAAAAACTTTAGTTTTTATTATCATGTGAAAATTTCCTAAAAATGGCTTATATTTTATATAAGCTTATATTTTATAACCGCTTATAATATCAAGCAATTCTAATGAGAAGGTCAACATGACAACAAATATTGTGAAATTTTGTGAAAGCCTAAAGCTTGCAATTGCAAGAATTAAAAATTGTCTTGTGACATTTAAAAAAGAAAAAAATCACAATTTTTGAGATTTATGAAATTGTTTTTGTAGTTTTTTAGTGTCATTTTGGTTATTAAAACAAAACAAATACAAACTGAAATGTTAGTAATTTATAAGTATGGCATTATTCATTTTGCATAAACAACCACTTTGTATCCATCCAACCATCCGTCTGTTTGTCCATCCATCCATCCATCCATCCATCCATCCATCCATCCATCCATCCATCCATCCATCCATCCATCCATCCATCCATCCATCCATCCCCTGATACAAACTTCTATATAATTACTTTGCAACTCAATCCTTTCTTTTCCCAGTCTCTCTTTTATTTAGAAAAAAAAATGTTGTGAAAATCCTGGCATTTTATAAGAGAAGCACAGAAAAGCCGGGTGTAAGTGAGCATGACATCCTTAATTTTTCCAAACAATCGCCATGTGTTGGTGGATCGTTTTGCTGTAAATAGATCAGTTGTGTCCATGTGCTGTGTTTCCATGTATTAGAGGGAGCTGGCATGTCACTGAGCCTCTGTGCTTTGCATATGTGTAGTGTGATTACAGCCAGTCGGCCATGAAGACAGCAGCGGCTCACAGATTTTTGCTGCACAGCTCTGGGGCAATGGCATTACACAACACGCTGGCAGAGAGAGCTTTGTGCACACCAGAGACTGTGGCCGTGCAAGCTCTGGATGAGACCACAGAAACTGTCATGCAGCTGGCTCTAGGTAGGAGGCCTGTGGGTGTTTCTTTTTTATGTTGTGAACAAAAATCTCAAGGCAAGAAGTGTGAAAAACAAGGAAGAGGGCAACTGTGACTGTTCACTTTTTCAGGCATTCAGGCGACATTTTGAAAAGTTGAAATGGATTACTCACCCCAAACATTTGCAACAATGATTTTCCTCACACCATCTAAGTTTTTTTTTCCATGAGGAAAATAGTAAAGCATTTTTAAAAGCTGTGGTTCATAAAATTCAAGTCAATGATATTTATTTAAAAAATATACAGTTGAAGTCAGAATTATTAGCCCCCTTTTGATTTGATTTTTAAAATATTTCCCAAATGATGTTTAACAGAGCAAGGAAATTTTCACAATATGTCTGATAATGTTTTTTCTTATGAAGCTTCTTATTTGTTTTATTTCGGCTTGAATAAAAGCAGTTTTGATTTTTTTAAAAAAACATTTTAGGGTCAAAATTATTAGCCCCTTTATGCTATATTTTTTTCAATAGTCTACAGAACAAACCATCGTTATACAATAACTTGCCTAATTACCCTAACCTGCCTAGTTAACCTAATTAACCTAGTTAAGTCTTTAAATGTCACTTTAAGCTGTATTGAAGTGTCTTGAGAAATATCTAGTCAAATATTATTTACTGTCATCATGGCAAAGATAAAAGAAATCCGTTATAAGAAACCAGTTATTAAAACTATTACGTTTAGAAATGTGTTGAAAAATCTTCTCACAGAAATTGGGGAAAAAATAAACGGGGCTAATAATTCTGACTGTACAGATAAATCAAACTCAATCTTCTTAAAAATAAACTGAAATCTTATGAAGCAACATTGTGTCAAGAAAAGAAAAAAAAAAAAGAAAAAAAGAAATGTACTTTATTAGATCATATGACAAAGCACTGTATATTATGTAGCATACTGACATCAAACTGCCATTTGAGTAATGTTACAAACTATAAAAGTTTACGCAAACAGTATTTTTTTCTAAAAATATGCAAAGTGTAAACAAAACACTGAACTATAAATGACATAGCTTTTATTTTATATTTTACTTATATTTAACTTAAAATTAAAACATTTCTAAGAAGCAAATCAGTGAGAATTAAATATGCATATACTATTATGCAATAGAGAAAAATATGAATATATTGCATATATATCTGCAAAATTTTGTTGAGCTTGGGGGACTAAAGGAGTGTCATTTCAGAAGGAATGCTTAAAACATCCTACACTCTTAGAAATAAATGTACACGAACTGTCACAGGGGTGGTACCTTTTCAAAAGGTAACATTTGTACTTAAAAGGTCCATATTGGTACCTCAAAAGTATATTTTAGTACCTAAAAATTTTTTAGAGGAACACGTTTGTACTTTTTAGGTACTAATATGTACCCTTGAGGTATTAATATGGACCTTTTAGGTACAAATTTGTACCTTTTGAAAAGGTACCACCCCAGTGACAGTTCGTGTACATTTATTTCTGAGAGTGTACAGAATTGTCTTGTAAAATATATTAGCATTTTGTTAAACGGTTGGGTGATGTTTAATGACTATTTACTGAATAAGATTTACATTATATTATATTATATTATATTATATTATATTATATTATATTATAGTCTTCAATCATTCATTCATTTTCTTTTGGCTTAGTCTGATTATTTCAGAGGTCACCACAGCGGAATGAACCGCCAACTATTCCAGCATATGTTTTACACAGCACATGCCCTTCCAGCTGCAACCCAGTACTGGGAAACACCCATACACTTTCGCATACACGCACACACTCATACTAATAACCTACAGGCAATTTACTTTTTTCACTTTACCTAAAGCGCATGTCTTTGGACTGTGAGTGAAACTGGAGCACCCGGGGGAAACCCACGGTAAAATAGGGAGGACATGCAAACTCCACACAGAAATGCCAACTGATGGAGCCAGGACTTGAACCAGCGACATTTATTTCTGTGAGATGACAGTGCTAACCACTGAGACACCATACCACCCCATGTTATATTATATTTTATACAATAGTTCTGTCTGGTTCTTGAATCTGATTGACTGATAGCTATATAGATAGATATTATACACCGCACTCTTCCTGCCTCTTCATCTTTCACCCCTGTGTATTACTATGACCACATACACCGTCAAGCACTGGATAGTCTATAGTTTGACAAATATTGCTGCTGTTGGACAACATAATGTACTTTTGAGGTTTTTTTGTTGAGAATGTAGTTTTTTAGATTGCAACTATGCAGTTTATTGATAAGGATAGTGCCTATTTTAAATATTTATAATTTCTGAGAGACAAAGACAGTTGACGATGTTCATTTACAAGATCGTGACAAAGACTGCATAATAAGTTCTAAGAGAAAAACAGCGTTATTTCAAACTACAGCTGATCAAATCATTATTAAATAGGTAAGTGACTTTCTAAGTCGATCTCTCTCTTTTGTATGTTGTAGTGCTGTATTAATACTCCCAATTAATGATCTCCCAATTGCAACAGAGAAATACTGGGAAATGCCTCTAGACGAAGCATGGGCAAACTTAATCCTCGAGGGCCGGTGTCCCTGCAGAGTTTTGCTCCAACACTAATCAAACACACCTGAACACCCTAATTAGTGTCTTCAAGATCACTAGAAAGCTACAAGCAGGTGTGTTTGATTAGGGTTGGAGCAAAACTATGCAGGACACCGGCCCTCCAGGATCGAGTTTGCCCATCCCTGCTCTAGACTGATGGCATTTCATGCTGTTCAGCCTTATAATCTTAAAATGTCAGCTAAATCACCTGCTTTGTCATCACTTTAGACATTACGCTAGAGAATTATTCAAATACTAGCTCTAAAGAGACGTTTGGGGAAGGAATGGCAGAAGAAAGTAGTTCCTCAAACAAAAGGGTTTTTAGACACTCCGTGTTTGATTTTCTTTTTTATATACACGATTATGCCGTCAAACTGTTGTATAAATGCAATATCACACTTGTGTCAGTGTGATGTGACTGTATATTGTCACTGGTGGGACAAAAAGGCACAGCGCACGGCTCCCATCAGTGCCAATATACAGCCACATCACACTGCTACTCATGTGATATTGCTCATATATTATAATATGCTACATTATATTATTCATTCATTCATTTTCTTTTCAGCTTAGTCCTTTTATTAATCTGGGGTCGCCACAGCGGTATGAACCATCAACTTATCCAGCATATGTTTTATGCAGCAGATGCCCTTCCAGCTGCAACCCAGCAAATGCCGACTGACCCAGCCAAGGCTCAAACCAGCGACCTTCTTGCTGTGAGGCAAGAGGGCTGCCCACTGTGCCATCACGTCACCCTATATTATATTATATTATATTATATTATATTATATTATATTATATTATATTATATTATATTATATTATATTATATTATATTATATTATAAAAAAGTGACCCCAGTCCTCCATAAATTGATTGAAAGAGGCCAAACAATCTGTATTTTATTTTTATTTTTTGTTTTAATATAGTTTTCTATAACCTTTACTTTATTGCATTTCATTTTAACTAGTGCATATGAATCAGTGTCTGAATGAATAAACACAGCATGCGTTATTATCATAACCCACAAGCCAAAGCTGTCAGTAATTGAAACGACTCTATCGGATAGCGAGGAGAGTTTATTTTGGTTACGCTGTAAACCCTCCCTTGTAATAAAAGTCACTTGAGAAATTGTGAGGAGCCATAAATATGCAATTACATGTGCTGCGCTGCATAAGAAGAGCCAGAGTTGCAGATGCTGCGTTTGTGACCATATTAATATGCACCTGTCTGGCTTTCTCAATAGGCAAGCATTGTTTAAGCACAGCGGGGAGACATCGAGAGAAAACAGCTCCTCATTCATATTCATATCTCTCTCTCTTCCTCTCAAACACACATTTAGTGCTGCTGACTTGCAGGCATAGTTGTGCTCAAGTATTCTGGACAGCTGGCTGCATTTATTCCATTTCTCCTCACAATTTCATGAAGCTTTTTTGTATATTATACAAACTACTGTATAATTATATATATAAGAAGGACGAACCACATCCAGTAGGAGCAACTGTGGATACAAGAGAAATCTTTCTGAAAGGGATGCCCAGGTGCTAACCCGGATTGTATCCAAAAACAAAATCACAGTTGCCCAACTCACTGCAGAATTAAATGTGTGCACCTCAACTGCCGGTTTCCTTCAAAACTGTTTGTCAGGTTCTCCTCAGGGTCAAAACACATGCCCGGGCTACAATAGCCAAACCTTTGGTCACGCGTCCCAGTGTCAAATGCACATAAAAAATCTTAAACTGTGGAAAATGTGAATCATGTATTGTTCTCTGATGAGTCCACCTTCACTGTCTTTCCCACATCTGGGAGAGTTACAGTTTGGAGAAGCCCCAGAGAAGCAAACCCAGACCACTGCATGCCCAAAGTAAAGCATGGGGGTGGATCAGTGTTGATTTGGGCTGCATTCCAACACACATTCCAATTTTAGTTTTTACATTTCAAAAAAAGTTGCAACAGTAAAGCATTTACCACTTTGTAATGTTACCATTCCTTTTCACAACACTTAATAGACGTTTTAGAGTTTCAGACATTTAAGTGTTTCAGGTGTAATTTTGTCCCATTCTTCCCACAAACAAGTCTTATGGTGGGCAACAGTACAAGGTCTTTGTTGTTGAATTTTGCGCTTCAAAATGTGCAACACATTCTCTACTGGAGACAGGCCGGGACTGCAGACAGGTCAATCAAGTGCCTGCATTCCCTTCCTCCTTAGCCTGTACTTTGTAATTTGTGCAGATTGGTTTTGCATTGTTTTGTCTAAATATGCATCAACATCCCTGGGAAAGAAGGCAGCATATAGTGCTCCAAAATCTCGTGTAAGTTATCAAGGACGCTGACACAACCCAAAATATCTGAAATGAACACATTTCGACTGTGTGATGATCCATCACAGATGACTTCGAGCCCAGAAAAGTTGACATCGCTTCTAGACACTGTTAACATGGCTTCCTTTTGGTGCAGTACAGTTTTAACTGGGATTTATGGATGTAACTACGTATTGTGGTACTTGACAAAGGTTTGCCAAAGTAGTCCTGAGCCCATTTGATGATATCAATTATAGATGAATGAGGATTCTTGATGCAGTGCCACCTGAGGGATGAGAGATCACTGTAGTTAAGCTTAAGCAGGTCGCACACTAGAAGCGCTACGGCACGCACATGACAGTTTAAAGTATCACACACCAGACGCGCACATTCGCATGATATTTAACATGAAACGAATCAGATGGCGCTCTGTGGCGCGGCAAAGAAATGAACAGTGTCCTTAGTCGTGGCTGGGCACTGCAGACAGCCGCCGACTTGTGGCGCCAGTGTGTGTACCCTGATAGAAACCTATGTTTAGAATTCTGAATTGTATGGTGCTAGCGGCACGCCGCTGAGCAGCGCTTCTGGTGTGTGACCTGCTTTAGGCTTGCGCCATTGTTCAAGTGACATTGTGACATCATTAGAGCCCTGTCATTTCTTTTCTGTATCTGTTTAATCAACACCACATATGAAGAATGGCATTTGCATCAAAAGAGTAAAGAATCTGTTCAAACAAAATGTTTTTTATTACCATCACAACAAGCTTTTTTCTTCTCATAACTAGCTGTCTCAAGCATCACACACATGGAGAAAAATGTTGTTAATTAAGTCCTGCTTCATCAACTTGTTTTCGTGACTGTTAGATTGCATTTTGATGAAGCAGTCGTCAGTGAAAGCTCTCCAAGTGGGGGAGGAAAAACTGGGTGTAAACTGTCTTTTCTCATCACGTTTACCGCAATAGTCAGAACAGTAAATTTTCATCAGCACTGAAGTAAGACACGCCAATTTCAGACAAATTATTTTGTGATTTTTGGCTGAGGAATTTGTGTGCCATACTCCATTGTGTTAACACAAAGAAATTCTCTGGCTTGCTCAGACTAATGAGGCTCATTCTCGAAGCCAAACTATTTCTTTATCATCATTTTGTGTGACAGATCTGACTCGAAAGGCTGCAAATTTCACAAAAACTCAACTGATTTTATCTCATACACGTTCTCTCGGTTTGTCTTCTTTTCCATTGTATTTCATTTTTCTCTCTGGGATTTTTATTAAGAGCTTCACTGAAGCCCTGACCTCATTTCTCAGTAGAATTTGCTGATTGTATTTCATGCAAACCCTGACTAAAGGTAAAGGCACATTTTCAGTGGACAGAGCATCTGAAATGTCTGGCATTAAAGTGGGTATTAAATTAAACCAGAAAACTTTACAAGAAGGGCATATTAGTTAACAATGGTGAAGAAATAGGACTGATTTAGTTTTAATATCATTTTACATGTGTCTAAGGGTGTGTGACTAGGTAACTATAATTTGCCCACTTACAGTCATTTAGTCTGTAAACTGATATTGTAATGTCAAGTACTGACCCATGGCTATTCACATTGACATCACTTTCAAAAAAATAAATAAATAAAGAATATAAACTTCGTGTAAATAAGCAATCAAAATGCATAAAGCTATCCATTTTATGTAGATGGAAATTTAACACCCTCTTAGTTCTTGTTTCATGGTGGCAAGTTCTGTTCTGGAGAGCCACTGTCCAAATAATCCCCTTGAACCTGATGCTGTGATCCCGCTCAAGTTAAAAATGCGAAAAGCTAAATGTTTAGAATGAATGCAAAGGTTCTTTTGGTTTGTCTTTGTGAGCAGACTTAAGTGTGGCATGTAGAAGATAGCAGATGAATGCCATTGGGCAGAGCCAGTGGTGAAAAGATGTATAAATATCCACCATTGCACTGTAGGCAGTGTACATACAGTATATGCTAATGTATAGAAACAAGCTGTTGTTGAGGCTGATAAATTAACGTTTATGCATTTAAAATTGCTGGATCTTTTATTTATATATATATATATATATATATATATATATATATATATATATATATATATATATATATATATATATATATATATATATATATTATTTTATTTGACAAATATTGCAGCTGTTGGACAACAGAATGTACTTTTGAGGCAAGATTATAGTTGTTTACATTGCAACTACGCAGTTTATTTATAAAGAGTGCTTATTTTAAATATTTATCATTTCTGAGATACAGCACGTCAGCATTCATCAGCCATACTGAGCAGAGCAAAGACGGTTGACATTGTTTATTCACAAGATGGTGACACAGATTGCATAATAAGCCCTTAGAGGAGAAAATATTGGCGTATTTTCAAACTAAAGCTGATCAAATCATTACTAAACGGGTAAATGATATTTAAGTCTTCTCTCTCTGTTGTATGTTGTAGTGCTGTATTTACACCATAGTAATTGTAGTGTACTGAGTGAGAGAAGGGACTCACATATCAGGATTGTATGTATTTTGTGTTGGTCACTCCTTGCTTAACCCTAAGTTACTTTTTGGTTGGCCATCTGTTTCTAATAAATCTCCTGTTTTCGTTACTGCTGACTAGTTCAGTAAACAGGAGAAAAGAAGAAATGCCCGCATGTGTTTAGCATTTATCTTTATCGGAAACACAACAGTAATCTAAACCTGACTGTCAGTAATCAGTAATCCCAAACAGAAAAAAGTAGTTCCTCATACAAAAATATTTTCTTTTCTATATATGTAATTATGCAGTCAAATGTTGTATAAACACAATATTACACGAGTAGCAGTGCAATATGGCTTGGCTGTATATCATCACTGGTGGGACACTGATGGGACACAGCCATATTGCACTGCTCCTCGTGTGATACTGCTCCTATATATATATATATATATATATATATATATATATATATATATATATATATATATATATATATATATATATATATATATATATATATATATAATGCAATTATATATTAGTGCAATTATATATTAGTGCACACACTGTATATTAGATTAGTCAGTACTTAAGCCAAAACTAGCTAATATTAAAAAAAAAAAAACAAGATCAATCCAAAAGTTATTACACCTAAATTAATGTTATGGAAAAAAGTTCAATTAAAAATATATGTAAACATTTGTTGAAATTTTGTATTTTGTAATTATTATTATTTTTTTGCAATAACTCGTTTGAAATTAAATGGATTATCTTTCTATTTCTAAAGATCCTAAATGTACCAAAAAAAATTCTATTCACAGAGAAATTGATAAGTGTTTTCAAAAGGGGATGCACTTATTCTGAATGCATCAAAAAAAGAAATGTATTGTAAATCATTCATCTGTGTGAAAGCTATATTTAAAACATATCTTTGATCTTGTAATGCTTAAACAGTCTTATAAAAACCCCTATCTGAAGCGGATTTCTGTCATTTAGGCCCCTCTTTTAGCCATCTGCCTCAGTGTCTAAGTGCAATGGCCACATCTCAAAATCCAATCAACAACCAGTGGATAAATTCAAGTCTCTGCCCTACATTTGTTTGATAATCTGTTAAAGTCCTGCCCAGCAAAATGCTTTCCAACTTCAGTCTATATTAAGAACGCCACATTACACCAGTTATGTGATTTACTCAATGCATTTAATTTATTTTGATTTGATACACAAGCAGAAACTTAATAGATTTCAAGGTAAATAATAAATAAATACTTGGTCACTGGCATCATCAGGCAAATGTAGGTGGCTGCCAGGGAGATGAGTTAAACACATGGGTTTGTTCACCTGGTGATTAAGCTTAAACAAAGAGCTGTTTCGCCATCACCTTTGTCACACAACGGCCAATCAGAGGCCAGTCAAAAGCAGTGTTTTATTAGGCTGCATCTGCTGTGCAGCTGCTCTCTTCCCATCAGGAGATCCTCTTTTTGGCAGGTGTCACCGGCCGCCAGATGCATGTGCACCTCCCAGAGACCTGTCGCATCATTAAGCCATCAGCACATCACTGCGGACAGAGAGAAAACAGGCCATGGCAGGGACTAATCCAGCTGCAAACCTGTCCAGATGAATAATACATCGGGCCGCCAGACAAATGTTCAGCTAAGCAGGAGTGGACCAGCGCGACCTGCTCCAGAGATTGACTTCCTCCCATAAGGGTTAGTAAGCAGAAAACACTCCTCTTTTGTGCTGAGCTTCAGCATGTTTGTTCAGAGAGGGAGATTCTCATGAGCTCCTTCTCATGTCCGTTTGACCTGCAAAGAGTAGATTTTATCCTCCCGACTTGAAAGTTTTTCTTCATCATTTCTCTTGCCCGCCTTGTTTTAATTTTTAGCTTGTTTCCATGGTTACTCATTGTTTCATTGATTATGCCCACCTGTGTCTGTGTTAGTTGCTCATAGTTAGTTATGCTTATTATAAAGGCAACATTTATTTTTGTCATTTGACATTATTATTAGGCGTTTAAGCATAGCACTAAAACCTTTTTCTTAGAAAAATCCAGTGCTCACTTTTCTACCTTAAAACCAACCCAGGCTCATTCTGAAAATGTACTTCTAAATACATTTCTGCAGGGCCCCAAATATGTCCCAGGAGCTACGTTTTTTTTTTTTTTTGCATTATTTGTTTTTAGGCCACTGTGTAGTTTTTGAGATCTTAAATTTATCTCACAAGTGCCATTTGCACCTGCTGTTCTCTCGTAAGTCCAACAGAGGCCGCTGTCGACTGACTGAATGACTGACTAACTGACCGATCGACTGACCCACCCTCTCCCTTCCCGAAACCCAAACAATAGTATTTTAAAAAGCACAGCATGACCCCCCCACCCACTTCTCTAAACCCAACCAACAAATTTAAAAAGTAATTCAGAAAAGAAAAGTCCTTGATTTTGACCACATTTTACCACATTCTCATCCTGTTATTTACTTGTTTATTTTATTTCTTTAATTTTTGCTAGTTAAAAATTATATCTGCTTTCTTGAACTGTTCTTCACCATATTTGAACCTCGTCATCGTGATCATCTCCTCTCTGCGTCTCAAGTCCACCAACATACATGGTGAGCTAACTGGACAAATCGGAAAACGGTCCATACAGAGGTAAGCAGTCAGCTGGTAAGCATGAAAAGGAACACTGTTATTCCACCCCTACTGTTCATTTAAAAAATGAAATGCAGCCATACGTACTTCTGGCTACATAATTCACGATCTTCAGAAATGTATATAGGGCTACTTTTCAGAATGAGCCTATGTAGCTTAAAACTGATTGAGCAGACCAAACTAAAGCCTGGTTTAACTTCTGCGGCGAGTTATCGATGTGAATCCGGAGCATTGTTTGTGTGGCTCTGCAATAACACTTCTGAAAAACGAGCTGGCAGTGAGGTTTTTATGTTCCTCTGTGTAGAGTTTCTTAGCTGGAGTTTTGTTTTTTCTGAATGCTACCTTAATGTGCAAGTAGCTCAAACTCACTTGTTTTGAGGCAGGAACTGGCGGACGTGCAACAATTTTAATCATAAGGTAAACATAAAACAATGCTTTCCATCTGGACCTCCTTCACGGGACTCGACACTTGTAAACACTCACTTCAACGGGTTTGCACGGTTCTCTGTCCCGCCCACACTCATCAGCACTACCAAGCCAACCAATCAAAGTGATTTCACTACATATCATTGCGATGTGTAGTTACATTTTTTTGAGAGGTGTGCATCAGCGTTGTGAGAGCCACTTGAAACATGAGACTTGAAACTTTGCCAAATGGTAGTACCGACAAAGCAAATAGTAAAAAAGCAAATAGCAGATAATCAAAATACAAGATACAAAATAGCTTAAAAGACATAACAGCTCTTAAAATTCTGGCAACAGACTCAAGGGCAGGTTTAAAACTTAATATTGTTGGAATCATTGGCTCAGTCTCTACAAGGGACTGCCCTTGTGAAATTCTCAGGTATTTTGCCTTTTTTTATTCTGTTCTCGAAATCTAGACCTTAATACTCAGGTGGATGTCATTCATACATTCATTTTCTTTTCACCTTAGTCCCTTTATTAATCCGGGGTCGCCACAGTGGAATGAACCACCAACTTATCCAGCACATTTTAATCTCTGGGAAACAATCATACACACTCACTCACACTCATACACTATGGACAATTTAGCCAACCCAATTCACCTGTACTGCATGTCTTTAGACTGTGGGGGAAACCGGAGCACCTGGAGGAAAACCCATGCGAACGCAGGGGGAACTTGCAAACTCCACACAGAAATTCCAACTGACCCAGCCAATGCTCAAACCAGTGACCCTCTTGCTGTGAGGCAACAGCACTACCTACTGTGCCACTGCGTCACCCTCAAGTGGATGTATTGAATATTAAAAGTTTTCAAAAAAGTTGACATTTCCTTTCTGGTTTACCATAGGATGGCCAAATGTCCAAAATGGGCCGGGCCACTACCACACAAAATCTCTGTAACACTTAAACTGAAAGAGAGATATCATCACTAAACCTTTTTCAACTGACAAATTCAGTTTTATTATTATTATTATTATTATTGTATATAAAATGTATATAAAATCTAAAACAGCATCACAATGATACTACAATAACACATTTGAACCGGCAATTCAAGGTCTTACTGTGCTATCTTGAAACTTCCTGACAGGTGTGTTGAATAAAGTAAGAGCTAAAGTCTACTGGACAGCGAACATCATGAACCGAGTTCGGACACCCCTGCAGTAAACTGTTGCTCTTTTGACTGACTGCTGTGTCGCAATTTGCCTACTAATAGTTCATCCTAATAGTATTTACTGTATTTTTTGGTGAAGAAAAAGCACATACTTTTGAGTATGTAACAGAAGAGTATGCAAGCTTCTGGGACATTCTTCCTCATTAACGGACCGTTATGTTTCTTAGTTATGTGCCCTGTCAATCACCTTGTCTCATAATCCACATTTCGTTCATATTTAATTTCCTAGCATAATAGAGATGCAGCAGCAGGTTAATCTGCCATTCGTGGGTCTTTCATGCAGAGAAATCTCATCAGGTTTTTGTATAATTATGCATTCAGAAGTTGATGACAAAACATGTCTTTAAAAAATTTCACAGTTGTTGTTGCAGAAGAAATATATTGTGGAAAACATGAAATTAATATTTTTAATCAAGTTAGATAACATATTAGATAATGAATAATCAAACATCATTGCCAAATCTTCTCCACGTAACCGTCATTCTCACGCACTTGCCACATTTGAATTTTTAAATTAGTTTTACACATGTATTTCTAAACGAATTTAGTTCTAATTCAGCTCCAGTCTAACACGAAATGTATTGCGATCAATGTTAGAGGTTAGAGTACATGAGGTTAAATCTACACTTCTAATGTCTACTGGAAATAGTAGACCTACCAGGTAACTATGGAATATTCATTTCAACATATTATAATTTGAAACATACTAAGTGCTAACAAAAATGTATACAATTCAGCTGTGACACAAAAATACCAACCCAGGCTCATTATGAATACCTACCCTGGTATACATTTCTGGAGAGATCGAAATACGTCCCAGGAGTTACGTTTCTTTGCAGTTTTTCTTTTTGTGAATTCACCAGAGGTTGCTGTCTAGAGTTTTTCCAGCCTGATCTTACGAGGAAACGTACGTATTTTACATTTTGTCAGTTTAGTGGCTAATTCGTACGAGTTCAGTCGTATGAAATTGTAAGATTTTTAAAAGGAGGCGTGGCACCTAACCCCAACCATCATTGGGGGATAAGCAAATCGTACAAAATTGTACAAATTAGATCGTACGAATTAGCCACTAAATCAAAAAGTTACAAATTGCTGTGAGATTGTGTTGGTTTTTCAGATCTCAAATTTCTCTCACAAGTGCCATTCATGCCTGCTCTTCTCACGTAAATCAACCAGAGGCCACTGTCGACTGACTGACAGACTGACTGACTGACTGACCGGCCAACCGATCCCCTCACCCAACCGATAGTGTTTTCAAAAGCACAGATTGACCAGTGCCCACCCCTTTCCCTAAACCCAACCAACAGTGTTTTCAAAAGCAATCCAGAAAAAAATCAGGCGCCGCCTGGTGCCTCACGTTTTTTCTCACCCTGTTATTTACTTGTTTATTTTATTTTGTTACCTTTTGTTTTAGTTTTACCTGCTTTCTGGAATTGTTCTTCGTCAGACCCGAACATTATCATTGCCTTCGACTTCGCTCTGTGTCTCAAGTACTCCACCATATGCGGCAAGCTACTGGGCAAACTGGTAACAGCGGAAAAGCCATCCACATGGAGGCAAGCGGTCAGCCGGTAGCAAAAAAAGAAACCGAAGCCGTCGGCAGCGTCATACCACTCCGTCGCATTCGTTTTAAAGATGAAATGCAACCACACGTATCTCTGGCTACATAATTCGCTTTCTCCAGAAATGTATACGGGGTACATATTCACAATGAGCCTGTGTTGAAAAATATGTGTTGAACCTCAGCTCTATTAACTAATATTAGCATTAAACATCGACTTTCGGTCTTACGAGGAAACAGCTATTTTACGTTCAGTCAGTTTAGTGGCTAATTTGTACAAATTAATCAGTTAGGCTGCATCTGGAATCGCCTACTACTAAGTAGGTACTACATTTAAATTGGAATTTACTTAACGACTATTAGAAAAGTATGTTCTAAATAGTATGAATGTGAGTAGTATGAATGTAATTCAGACATACTTCATCTGCCATTTGTCATTATGATGTGACAACCCGTCGCTTCACTTCACTCCCATTCATGAATTCTCTCGCATGGCATTATGGGATAGTGTAGCAAATCTTGCCGGAAGTAGTAGGTCATCCAGATATGCATACTGTTGTGAATACACACATATTAGACTGTAAAAAAAAGTTTACTAAATGTCAGGTCATTTTTGAGTTGACTCAACTTTCAACCCAATTACTGCACTTGACTCGATTTGAGTTAACAAAATAATGTCCAGAAGTTGGTACCTTAAGATTTTAAGTTGTCATTTTTTTACTGTGTACTCAGCTTGCATGCTGTTTTCAGCATACTATATAGTATGGAAGTATGCAATTTCGAGGATACAACATTAAAGCTCAGTTATACGAAAATGTACGTTTTTTTAAAAAAAGAGGCGTGGCACCAAACCAAACCCCACCCCTAAACCCAACTTTCATTTGGAGAAGTGCACATTGTACTAAAATGTACGAATGAGATCGCCACTAAGTTTTACATTACATTAGCCACTAAATCAAAAAGGTCTTGAATTAGCATGAGATAGCATTGGACTTTCTAACATCAGGGTCAGTAAGCATAAAACACCCCCTTTTGTGCAAATTTGTTGATGCTCCCTATGTTTTCACACACATTATATCCACCTCTTGCTCGACTCTTTTTCACCTCTCTTTTGGTTAGCTGCTGGTCACTTACTTTATCATACAGCGCCTGATAAGAAATGAGTCTACAATGGTGGTTTATAATGGCAAATTAGGGCATTTAAACATCAGGCTTTCTGCGCTTTTCTTCTCCCGTTCTCTCGCTGTCTACCTGTCAAGCTTGAGAAAAATCAAAGCAGGCAGCTGACAGTGCTGTGAGCACCAGAGACGGCTCCTCTTCTCTCATTACTGAGAGCTGCCGCAACATCGCTGTCTCAACCACTCGTCCACCACCGAGGTGAAGTGATCATTTTTTACAAACACAAATTCACCGGTTCTACAGGGAAAGACCGTCTGCATTTGACATGAGTATTTTGACTGTCAGGTTGAGGTCATACCAAACAACACACACAGTGCAGGGTTTTAGCCATTATGGAGATGCAGCATTTAATTTTATTTTTAATTTACCACATTTGTATTGTTTTGAGATATTAAGCTTAGACGTTTTTTATATATATTACCTGTATATGTACAGTGTATGTTGTTTAGAATGACCTCAGTCTGACTGGGGTTTAGCCATTATGAAGATGTTGCTGAATTATAATGTTGCTGTGCATTTTGTCAACTCAACACCTTGGAAATATAAGATTCTCTCTTTGTTCTGAGCAGTATGATATATTGAGTTTTAAAGGTTTTGCTTTCCATATACATAGCAAACTATGACTATGATGTCTCTTTAATGAATGAAAATAACTATTCGGTAACCCACAATGTACCCTCAAAAAATAACTAATTGGAGGAACTCAATTTAACTGAAGGCAGGATTTCCATCCAATAAATTTGTTTAGCACCAGCTAAAAAAAAAACTATTTACACAATTAAATGCAACTGAGTTGGTCCAACATTCATTTATTCATTTTTTTTTCGGCTTGGTCCCTTTATAAATCTGGGGTTGCCACAGCGGAATGAACCGCCAAATTATCCAGCATATGTTTTACACAGCGGATGCCCTTCCAGCTGCAACCCATCACTGGGAAACATCCAAACACACTCATACATACACTATGGACAAGCTTACCCAATTCACCTATACCACATCTTTGGACTGTGGGGGAAACTGGAGCACCCGGAGGAAACCCACACAAACACGGAGAGAACATGCAAACTCCACACAGAAATGCCAACTGACCCAGCCGAGGCTCGAACCAGCGACCTTTTTGCTGTGGGGTGATCATGCTACCCACTGCGCCACCAGGAAGCCCTTGGTCCAACATGATTTTATCAATTAAAAGTTTAAATACATTTGTATTTTTTAACTTAAACTCAAAGGTCTGATAATATCAAGTATGACTATTATGTGTTGTACATTTCTAAGTCTCTTAAAGTTATCCTAAATGAACTACAAGAAATTTATAAGCATGTTTCATGAGTTACATATACAGTTGATTGAGGCTGATCTCAGAACAAATTTTAGGACAGTTATTGCTCACTGAGCAAAGCAACAAACTGCATTTTTGCTCATTAAGCTGCCAACACCCAAACCATGGGTGCTTCTGAAGGGGGTAATCTCAAAATTCAAAGCATTACATTAAAGAGTGGCAATTATGCATTGAAAATTGGTCATGTTTTGGTTTTGGGGGTCTCCAACAACAGTCTTATATGCATGTAATGTCAAAAAACACTTTCATTGTCTTATATCATATGATCCATTCATCGATAAATCTGTTCCTAAATCCCTCTGTAGCGCGATGCTAATCTGCGCTGATTGGGCCGATGACCCAGTGTGTTGTGATTGGTCAACTGCATTTAGTGCGAGATGGAGAGAAATGCCCACCATGGCTAATTAACATGGTTAAAGTAGTCAGAGTGCAGAGTATATGTGTGAGTCCATTGTAGGAGTGTATCAAGCAATTCAAGCAAACACCAGCATATTGCTCTATTCTTAAGCATAAGTAAAAACTATGACACACATTCAACTATTTTGAAACTTGACCTCCGCACATGTGTATGGACAGCTGATGGTGGCCATAGCAATGACAAACGGCAGTGGATCACGTGCCCACAAGCACATTTAAATCCATAAACAAAGCGGCACCCATCACATTTTCAACGTGGTTTTAGACATGATATGAGAGTATAAAGAGTTATCCAGATACAATACAAGCGGTTACAAGTAACAAAACACAGTTAAAATACATAAATAGCAAGGTAGAGAAAACAAGAAGGCAACCATTTTAATCACACGCACTTACAGTTGGAGGAAGAAACTGATCCAGGAAGTCCCATACATCAATAGTCTTTTCTGATGCTTCCTTTAACAAACAGCTGATGAATCCCCCGTTGTAAGCATGTACATGGCTGAAGCACTCATCAGAAATATGTAGGAAACACAGCACAATGCTGGGGCTATAATGCTGGGGTATTTTAGCAAAAATAAACTTCAACCATTTACTCTTTACAGCCTCATCTTTGGGTAGGGAAAATAACTAACCTTTTTTTCTCACACTTCAGAGCACAGCGTCTATCTATGCGACTTGATTCAACCAGGATCTGCTACAGTGTTTGTCTTCCTCTTTTTCATTCTACAGTGTTTGTGAGAGGGGTTTTCAATTTTCCCGGGTCTGCATGTGCAACAAATGGGCGAGGTTTGAGTTCCATATCGACTCTTCCGTAAGACTCGTTACATCAGTGATTCATTCGAACCACTATGAGTTGACTCTTTTATAGATGAATCAATAGTTTTAAACACGGTGCACTTTCAAATTCAAGCCTTAGTTGGATGTTTCACTCTTTTAAATCTTCAAACTAAAGTAAAGATTAAACTTTAACAAGTCTTTCTATTAACTTTAAACACCTAAGATTAATTTTATTGTCAACATTTCCCTCTCTTAATTGAATCCCACGCAAAGCATGCTGGAAACTACAAATCCCCTAACCAGGTAGTTCAACACAATTCCTTCATGTTCTCTCAACACAAAATGCTTAAGTTAACTTAAGGGTTTACAAATTTAAGTGTACTGAACATAAAACAAATAAATTGGCCTGAGAAATTACAAGAATTGTTGTTTCAGCTCATTTTAAACAGCTAATTTGAACAAGCAGCAGTGATCATTTGGAGTGTATTCAGTGTTATTATTAGTGTCAAATCATTCACTACAAAGTTCGCATTACATTTGTCAGTAAAGCTTCACCTCTGCAACAATGGCTATTTATTGCATGTTACTTAAAAGCATAGTTCACCCAAAAATGTTAATTTTCTCTCAATTTCTTTACACACAAGCTGTTCTAAACCTTTATGAATTATTATTTTTTCCTGATGAACACAATACAAAATATTTTGTCAAATGTTGGAAACAAACTTCAATTGACATCCATTGCAGGATCAAAATATACTGGTCAATGATAACTGCTTTCAAAATATTTCAAAATATCTTCTTTTGTGTTCAATATTACAAAGAAAATCAAGCAAAATTTTCATTTCCGTGAGAACTATCCATTTAAATACTATATTGGTAATACTGAACAACAGCAAGCTTAACATACTGTATAAAAGCATGCAAAGTCCTGCATTTTCAAGCACTAATCTCATGGATTAATGCTGAGAGCAGTGCATAAGTGAGCAGTTCTTCAACCGAGGGCTTGGGAAAGCTAACAGATTACTGAGAATTCCCTGATCTCTGTGTTTCACCTCAATGTTGTGGCATGTTTTCTTTTATCAAACAGTGACATCATCACATTTTACCAAATGTGTCTGTAATTAAATCCGTTCATAATTAGCTAATTAATGACATGCTAAATATGCCTCGGTGACAAGCTAACTTGGCAACCGGAAGCCTGAGATGTTATTATAAGTGAAGTGATGTGAAGTGATTTTCTGTCTGTGCCAACAGTGTTGGAGCACAAGAGGTTTTATCAGCATGTATGTTTGTTTACATCTGTTTCTCCTATGAATGCTTTGTTACAGGCCTAGCTATGCAAAACTGGGTCCTTTTGAGACTGGGCCATCTCTAAAAAATAGTGAATAAGCCATCATGTGGTAATAAGACATATATTCTATTGAGAGAATGCTCCAAAAACATGAAATGAAGGGTTTTCACATTTTAAGTTTGTCTAATGTTGATTAGACCAAAGCCAAACAATATTATACTGTTTCTAAATAGTCTATTGACCTTATTGTTCAGGTATGAGTGAAGGATAGTATCTTTTTGGCTTGAGACTTGCAGTCTCATTAACTTCCATTAAGTTTTAGATGTTATAAACAGCTCGTTATGCTGCTTGATGTTTCAAACTGATCTTTTCTTATTATATTATTCTGCTTTGTCTGTATGGTCATGAACTGACTTGCTTGTAGAGCAAGCTTAGTTTCACCGTTTTTTGCCGTTTATTATTCCGAGTCATTTCTCCCATAGGCAACAGATTTGGAAGTTCTAAAACAATCGCAATAACAAGCGCATTTCCGCATTGAAGAATACGGTCAATATTTCTGAAGTTAGAGTCAAGTTTGAGCCAACTAGAATAAGAATACAATATAAGATATTAATAATAATGTGCTCATCAGTGTTGGGGAAAGTTATTTCAGAAAGTAGTGCTTGACAATATTGAGTTACTCCCCAATAAAAATAACTCACTGCGTTACTTAGTTACTTTTTATGGAAAGTAATGCATTATATTACGTTTAAGTTACTTTGAGTTACTTTTTATTACCTGCAGGGAGATGGGAACATTTTAAAAGTGGGGGGGACAGCTGTATGAGATCCAAAAGTTTACCTTCATATAATTATTAATCATCTGTTGTTAAGTGGTCTGTCTATAAAAGTGAGGGGGAGGTATCCCCACCGTCCCCCCTGGTTGCTACGCACCTGATTACCTGGCTGAGGTTTGATCTCTTTCAGAACTTGCAGGTGATTTTTCACCTTTTCTATAGAGAAGCTCTGCATTTAACAACCACCTATATAACATATGTAAGGGTAAAATGCTGTATATACAGATTAATGGAAGCATGTAAAGTAATGTGTTTGCTAATTTTGTATGTTTTGTGTCATTAGTTAAGTAAATTCACTGTCCATTGAGATAAAGATTGCAATAATGCCTAAGAATACTAACATGAAATCATTTATATTAAGGCAAAAACCTATAAAATGTTTAATAACAAAATGAACAGTAAGACAATAAAAAACATCCCCAAATCAAAATAAATCTTTGAGCTTTATACATTGAATAAATTGCTTCACGTTGCTTTAACAAATGTGTAAATCATTTCCTAAAAGAGAAAAAATCTTACTATATTACAAAATGTAGTCGCTTCTACAGCAGACAGTGGCTGCACCTCCTCAACAATAAAAGCAATGGCCATTCTTTTCTTTTAGGTTAGTCAAATTAATTGTTTTACCTGGAGAACGTGAACTGATGTAAATCATTTGTTGTTTAGCTGGAGGTGGGTGCGGGGGTAGTGCTTTGCAATCAGTTTTTTTTATGTCATGTTTCTTGCAGTTGTCAAGAGTTTTACTTACACATAATCTACTCATAATCTAGTTCAAAATAACAAGAATCCATTGCAAAAATTTAAGCCCCGGCTTGCCATTGTTTCCTTCATTTGACTGTTTGTAGTGATGACGGGCAATTTGCGAATGAATCGTTTTAACCGGATCTTCTAAGTGAACCGTTCGAACCAGTTCATTAAATTGAACTGAAACAGTTTGCGTCTTCAGTAAGTACTTAATTTTTAACACACCGAATACCCCCTCTGACTTACCAATATCCTGGGTTGTTCAGTTTCTAGAACAGTACACTGACTCATCTGATGTAAAAAAAGAGACCTGATGATGATGATGTGTGATGGTGTGAACCGACTGTCTGTTCCCTCGCAGCATGCTCACTCATTGAGTGTAAGATTCAATCTGACTATGGTAATTTTTATTCTGCAATATATTTATTTAAAAGCCAATAAAACAAGGTAAAAATTAACTCAAATAATATTACTTACTTTTAAAAGTATTGCATTACTTGTTACTTTCAAAAAGTAATGTTATTGTGTAACATGCACCACTTATAATGCGTTACTCCCAATACTGGTGCTCATAGCAAATTTTCACTTTTAGCGAATTGCTTATTTACTTTGCATGATGCCTGTTTATTAGAGCTTATTAATGCCTTATCTAGGAAAATTCTAGTATTAATTGGACAGCCATGTCATTCCAAAATCCATGACACTTTCGTTCATCTTCAGAACACAAATGAAGATATTTTAGGGAAAATCTGAGAGCTCCCTCATCCTCCACAGACAGCAATGCTCCCAACTTGTTCTAATTCCTGAAAGGTACCAAAAATCATGATCAAAACAGACCATATGTCTTTAGTGGTTAAATCTAAATATTATTATACAGGCTCATTCTGGATACGTACCTCTGTCTACATTTCTGGAGAGCGTGAATTAAGTAGCCAGAGGTACGTCAGGCTGCACTTTGTCTTTAAAATGAACTCTATGGGGTGGTATGAGCTTTTGGATTTGGATCTGTTGGATATGCAAAAACAAATATTGCAAGCAAACATACCTCCGGTTACGTATTTCACTGTCCCCAGAAATGTAGACCTGGGTACATATCAGCAATAAGTCTGGGTTGATTTTTTTCACACAAACTTTATTCAACAATTTCTTCTCCTCAGTGTCATTTTCATGAGCACTGTTGTGATGGATAAGGGTGAGTAATTAACAACATAATTTGCTAATACTTTAGTTTAGGTCCCAATTGGCAATATTAATAAACCATTAACTAACACTACTAGCTTAATAAACCACTAATTAGCTGTTTATTATTAAAAGTTGGGTTTAGGTTTTGGGTGGAATTAGGAATAAGATCATACTTCATAAGTACTAATAAACCATTAATATCTTAATAATAGGGAGGTAATAAGCCAGTAGTTAATAGCATGAACTGTGAGCTAAACCAAAGTGTTACCCATAATTTTCATTTTTGGGTGAAATAACAATTAGTAACATAAGTTATTGTTGGTTTAAACCATGGTAATAAATCATTTGGACAGTTATATTTTAATTAAAATTTTCAATTGATCTTAATTTCTATAGCACTTTTACAATGTAGATTGTGTCAAAGCAGCTTAACATTTAAGTTCTAATAAATTAAAACTCTGTCAGTCCAGTTTTCAGAGTTGAGTTGAGTTCAGTATGGTTTAATTTTCACTGCTGAAATTCCAAACACTGAAGAGCAAATTCATCGATGTGCAGCTCTACAAGTCCCAAACCAAGCAAGCCAGTGACGACAGTGGCAAGGAACAAACTTCACCAATTGACGAAGGTGAAGGAAAAAAAAACCTTGAGAGAAACCAGGCTCAGTTGGGCACGACCATATCTCCACTGGCCAAACTTCTTGTTCAACGCTGGACGTCCATTGTGGAGAAGCTGCAGGTGTGAGTAGGTCACCGGCGGATGTTCAGGCTGACCCACAGGACCAATGTGAAGACTCGTCTCATGCTTTCCACTCCTCCATGACCTTCACAGCATCTGCTTAGGATACGGCCTGGTCCAGGATTATGGATACCTCTAGACATGCTCTGTGGTTGGCATCATATCTTTACAGGTCTTGGATCACATCAATGGCGCTGCACAATCTCTAGAGGCCTCGGGATGAGGTGTAAATAGAGAACAAAGAAAATAATTAGCATAGCTGCTGTTCATAGTGCATTTAAACAAGGGGTATTAAATATCAATGCAAAAATGAAGTGTTCTAATTGAAAATAGCAGTTATAAAACATTTTCATTACGTAAAAGTCAAATTGTGTGTGGAAAAAAGTAAAAAAATATATATATATCTGCACATGCATAATAATACATTAAAGGGATAGTTCAGCCAAAAATGCTCCGGTTACCAAAGTAACCCTCGTTCCCCGAGGGAGGGAACGGAAATGCTTTATTCCATCGCCATAATGATTACCCCTTAACTGTGGAGGTGAAAGTCTCTTCAGCTTAAAAAATGATGCATCAGCCCTTCGGATGGCGAACTTCAATGCTAGAGTGGAGAATCCACTTATAGGGAAATGTCTGGAAATGCTTTTAATGATAAGTGTATGCCCTCCCATGGTACTGCCAGCCACCGCGTCATGATGAGCAGAGATGGCAGCCACGTAAACCTTAAGTGTGGAGGGCTACAGCCTGATCTCCAGCTTCTCTTGGTGGAAATAAAGCACAACGCTGATCTGGCAAATTCGGGGGTCTTCTCTGCGAAAGATGCACTATTTAGTGAATAGACTCCACTTCAGGGCGTAGGCGCGCCTCATGGAGGGGGCTCTAGCCTGAGTGATGGTATTAACCGCCGCAGTCGGTAGGTTATCCAAGTCTTCCTCGCATGGAGGTTCCAAAGATCGGGGCAAGGGTGCCAGATGGTGCCCTGTCCCTGAGAGAGTAGGTCCTCTCTCAAAGGAATCTGCCAGGGGAGGGCCGTCGCAAGGAGGGAGACAACTAGGGCTGACAACCAGGTCTAGTTGGGCCAGAGAGGCGCAACAAGCAAGAATTGCTCCTCATCCTCCCTGACCTTGCACAGTAACTGCACGAGCAGGCTCACAGGGGGAAACGCACATTTGCGCATGCCCCGAGGTCAGTGCATCCATGCCGAGAGAGCCCTCGCTCAGGAAAAAACAACTGCCAATGAGCATTCTCGCAGGAATCAAACAGATTGATCTGGGCTTCCCCGAATCGCGCCCATATCAGCTGATCAGACTCCATTCTCCTGGACGTAAAGGCTGCCGTGAGAGCACGTCGGTTGCACGGTTGAGCTCGCCTAGAATGTAAATGGCTTGCAGTGATTTCAGCCGCGTATAACTCCAGAGGAGCAGACGGCGGGTGAGCTGAGACATGCGGCGAGAGCGGATACCCCCCATGCGGTTGATATATGCCGCCGCCAACGTGCTGTCCGTCCTGACTAGCACGTGCTGTCGCTCCAGCACCGGTAAAAAATGGTCGAGAGCGAGGAACACAGCTCTAGGCGATTGATTTGCCAATGCAACTGTGATTGATCTCCCATTCTACAGGCCCGCAGCTGGATGCCCACGACACACAGCCCCCCAACCAGTGTTGGAAGCATCTGTTGAAACGACAACATGATTGGACCCCTGTCCTAGAGTTCTCCTAGAGGCCTGTAGGAATGAGGGGTCGTTCCAAGGGCTGAGGTCGCGGCGACACAGCGCAGTAACAGTGACTCAGTAGACTCTCATAGACTCTCTCAGAAGCTTTGTGAAAGACTCTGAAGCGAAAAATGATGCCTCAGCCTTGCTCTCTCTGTGTTTATATTGCAACGAGCATCAGCTGCGCAAGCTGACGTTGCCAACTCATTGGCATTTCATCGGTCCATTTACATACAGTACTCTTTCAGATGATTGGTTTTCTGAACAATATCCCCATAAGTGGATTCTCCACTATAGCATGGAAGTTCCCCATCCAAAGGGGAATGAACCATTTACTTGCCCTTAAGTGCTTCCAAATCTTTTTAACTTTGTTTCTGTTGAACACAAAGTAAGATATTTTAAAAAATGTTGGAAATCATTGACTCCAATAGGAAAAACTATGAAAGTCAATGGTTAGCAGTATCCATCATTCTCCAAAATATGTTCTTTTGTGTTTAACAGAAAAAAAGAAACTCAATGATGTCTGTGTAAAGTGAAGAGGGAACAAATGATGACAGAATATTCAGTTTAACACGTTCAGGTTTCAAAGAAAGTATCAAACTTTTTAACGGAATAATAATTAGTTGAACTGCCTGCAATTTTCTACAGTGCATATATAATTGTTTGTCTTCCCATTTCGAACTTGCCAACACCCCATCCTCTTATATCTCATCAGCGATGTACTGTATTTGTTTTCCATTTTTAGTCCAGCACATTATTGTCTTCCACATGAGCAAACCACCTCTCTCCATCAGCTTCCTCATTAGTAATCAGCTGCATGCCGGTGATGTTTAATTGCTGGAATATGTCAGGATGTAATTATTGCAATCATCTCCATTAAAAAAACGGCTGCCTTTCTGAGCGAAAACGGGCCCAGTGACACAGCGATGATTCCACAGCTGTCAAAGCAGGTTTTAGTTGCCAGATCTCCGATTCCGCTCGTCCTCTTTCATTATGTAAGGAATTACGAAGAGGCCACGAGGTTAACCAGATCGGATTTAGCACACTGTCCTAAGTTTCTACAAAACACGCAGGCCGCATATTGACCAGCTTTAGACACGGGTCTGCAAGCAGTTAATGCTGTTGTGTGGCCTCTGAGTTATTATCCAGGGATCGGTGGAACAGAAGAGATGCGCTGTATTGAATTCCCCTTTTTGTTGAGGTCATTTTTTTTTTAACCGACGCAGTCACTGTTATACTCGCTACTCAAAAACGGAGTGGAGGCGGTAGTGGCATGGGAAATGCTGTGAGCTGTTGCGATCCATCTCATCCAGGTTGAGCGATTGTTCACCTTTCTCACCCTCATCCATCAGCCGGGCTTTTTGCAAAGGACACAAACAGTGGCAGGGCAAGGATTACGCGCTGAAGACACGTAGGAGAATGTTTGCAAATGCGCAAGAGATTACGTTTCTCTCAGGACGAAATGCCGTGGGTTATTGCTTTCTCATCATACCATCGATAAATCACTTGAATCATTCTTGCTTTCAGAGTTTTGGCCATCTCGAACAATTTTTAAATCCTTTTTAATCCCTCAAATCTACAGATAACAGAGTTTATTATTAGAAATATGTACCTTATTATAACCTAGGAACTGTTTGAATGTCTTTAACAGTTTATTTTTGTATTGTAGATTAATGTTTATATCACAGTATTTTAAAGAATCATATGTTGGACAAACACAAACATTATTTACAAATGTTAAAACTGGCTAAGGTAAACACAATGCAACCCAAGCTCATTATTGATACGTACCCCTCCATACATTTCTGGAGTTTGTGAAATACGTCCCAGGATTTCTGGAGATTGCGAAATACGTCCCAGGAGGTATGTTTTTTTTGCAGTTTTTGTTTTTGTGAATTCACCAGAGGCCGCTGTGTATGCTTTCTGAGATCTCAAATTTTTCTTGCGAGTGCCGTTCGCGCCTGCTGTTCTCATGTAAATCCAACAGAGGCTGCTGTTGACTAACTGACTGACTAACTGACTGAACGACCAACCAAAACCATCACCCACCACCTAAACCGCCCTAAACCCAACCGATAGTGTTTTCAAAATCACTGATTGACCTGATCACCCTCTTCCCTAAACCCAACTGACAGTGTTTTCGAAAGCAATCCAGATAAAGAAAAGGTCATCAAGTTCACACCCTGTTATTTACTCAAACCCAGTCGTTGTGTTCCGGCGACGTACGCAGCAAACTACTGAGAAAACTGGTAACAGTGGAAAAGCTGTCCACATGGAGGTAAGCAGTCAGCTGGTTGCGTGAAAAGAAACGGAAGCCATTGGCCACGTCATACTGCCCCGTAGCATTTGTTTTAAAGAAAAAATGCAGCCATACAGAATTATTAGTCCCCCTCAATTATTAGCCCCCCTGTTTATTTTGTTCCCCAATTTATTTATCAACATAATAGTTTTAATAACTTATTTCTAATAACTGATTTATTTTATCTTTGTCATCATGACAGTAAATAATATTTTACTAGATTTTTTCAAGACGCTAGTATTCAGTTTAAAGCTGCATTTAAAGGCTTAACTAGGTTAATTGGTTTAAATAGGCAAGTTAGGGTAATTAGGCAAGTTATTGTATAACAATGGTTTGTTCTGTAGACTATCGAAAACAAAATATAGCTGAAACGGGCTAATAATTATGACCTTAAAATGTTTTTTAATTAAAAACTGCTTTTTTTCTAGCCAAAATACAACAAATAAGAGTTTCTCTAGAAGAAAAAATACTATGAAAAATTCCTTGATCTGTTAAACATCATTTGGGAAATATTTAAAAAAGATTATAATGTATAATAATGTTGTCAAGTAGTTAATTATTTTGTTTGGATGCTTTAATAAGGTAATGAAGCATAAAGAGACAATGGATCAGCTAATGAAGCATAAAAACATTTACTATGAGTACATTTTGTGTGCAGGTTCTAAACGAAGATGGAAAAAAAGAAGAAGAAAGTAAATAGGGCACTTTAATAAATGAGGTAATAATGTTGCAAAACTGTTCAAAGGATATCATTTTTAAGTAGGATACATGGAAACAAATGAGCTTTTATCTTGTTTTAAAATGTAAAAGGGGCTTTAAAATGCAAATATTGTCCTGATCAAAAAAATGTGTGCGTTCTGCACGGCTTGATAATATACAGAAATGTTATTTCAAATGTCCTTTTCAGTGAGAAATAGCAAATAAGGATCTTTAATTAAATGCTTTAAATGCTGAGCCCACAGTTAACTAAATTATGTGTTTAGAAGGGTTTTCTGACTTTATGGCATCTGTATGTATAAACATGTACAATGGTACATACATATATGCAATATGCTGTTTTTAGATAAAATTAAAACGTTTCTGAAGAATAACTTCATATATTTAACTTCACATGTGACATTAAATATTTATGTTAATTAATTGTGATGTGCTGTGCTCCAAATAATTAAAAAAACAACAACAACAAAAAAACTTATAACATTTATAACACTTTTCTTTTAAAATAGCGTGTTATGTTTTGTGTGACAGCATGGTGGCTCAGTGGTTAGCATTGTCCCCTTACTGGAAGAAGGTCACTGGTTGCTGGTGTGGAATTTGGCTGTTCTCCCTGTATTTGCATGGGTTTCCTTTGGGTGCTCCGGTTTCCCCCACAGTCCAAAGACATGCGGTATAGGTGAATTGGGTAACCTAAATTGAGTGTATGGGTGTTTCACAATATTGGACAGCTGGTAGGGCATTTGCAGCATAAAATGCTTGAATAGTTTTCAGTTCATTCCACTGGTGCGACCCCTGATAAATAAGGTACTAAGCCGAGGGAAAATGAATGAACGAATAAGTGTAGGTTGTGCACTATTTTTAAACGTAATAAAGCAGGAAGTGCCACCCAGCAGCCATTTGATTTACAAAATATGACAACATGTGTGTGTATTAACATAAAATATTTTCAGTTAAATTGATTTATTATTTATAATACATTTCACTTTGAAACTGCCACAAAATTTGCAAGAATCAAAGTTTAAATATATATATATATATATATATATATATATATATAATATTTCCATAGGCACATATTTTTCATGAGCTTAGGTTGCACGTTTATCATTTTAGCAGGTAATAAATGTTCCTGAATATATGCATTTTCCTTCAGAATATGAATTCCCATCATAAACATTCATTTTAAAGTGCTAGTCCAGAGATTTCAATGACCTAAAGTGGTGTATCAACGTGTTAAATCGTGATGTATGAAATACTTTGTTTGGTTCCAAGCTGCTACTCATATGAATTGAGAAAATATTTGTTTAGGATTTTAGTCCTATCACACATTAAAGTGAATTTTATATAAAATCATTGTGTACACAACAACCTCTGGACTTGCTGTATCACAGACACTGATATTTTAACAATTTATAAAAAAAGTAATCACTTTTTGGCCATCGGATATTAGGCATGGTTATATATATATATATATATATATATATATATATATATATATATATATATATATATATATATATATAGTAATCGTGATTTTTGATAGTATTACATCACTTTGGAAATGTTTATTATTACCATTTGTTGAGTCTCCCCATAAAGTTTGACAGAGTGGTTAGACCTGGAAGCCACTTCACGTGACATCACACTTAACAAGTGGATATAGTAGCTTGCTTCATAAAGCGTTTAATAATGTTTATATCCATTTTAGAAAATTATTCACAGACTTTTATTTTGTAGAAATCTTCACTTATTTACTCATATCACCATATACTGTAAGTCACTCTCAGGATATTCATGAGCTGGAATTCCCTGAGAGTTGTGTTTCAAAACTTTTACATTTGAAACAAAAATGGTTCATTTCAAAACATTTTTTGTTTAATTATTCAAACACGCATTTATCCAAGCATTAAATCAAAGCAGAGGTGCCCAGTAATAACACTGCCAAATAGATTTTAAATGTTTTATTGCAGACAAAATGTTACCCCATCTGCTGATCTAAAATAGTTTTCGTTATTAGATAGATAGATAGATAAATAGATAGAAGTTTATTTGCTGTAAATAAACTCATGGTCAATTATTGGCTCTGTAACTGTTGGACTCTGGACAACCGAGTTAAGGATCCACGTGCAGTTTTATTAAGAAGTAGTCAGGCAGGCAATGTTCAAACACAGGAGCAAACGCGTATGGAAGCATAGTCAGGTCAGAGGCAAATGGTCAGTACAGACCGCAGACAATGTAAACAAGAGAACAAGCCAAGGATTAAACGCAGATAGACTAAACAAGGAAAACACTTCGTAATGTTTCAGGATATAAACCAACAAGTCTCAGCAGAGTGAGTGACAAAGTGAGCAGCCTATCTACTTGAGTAATCAGTCCATGAGCATCTCCCAGTTGTGTGTGTGTAATCAAAGGTGAACCGGAACAGGTGTGAGTGTGGTGCATGACAGGATTTGTAGTTCATATGGTGACAGGATTATAGTCAGAGTGAAAGTGGATGTTTACCAATTATCTACAAGCTTGCATCGCTGGTTATCATATAAATTTATAGTGATTGATTATATTTTTTTACCTTTCATTCAAAACATTCAAAAAATCATTTCATTAAAAAAAAATCTCATGAAATAAATATTTTCCTCTTAATCACATTGGTCAAAATTATTTATTTTTACAGCATTAATTGCTCACATCAACCAAGGGCGCCAATACATTTGACTGACTGTATAGTGTTTAACTACTTTAAATGCATGTTTCAATTGATTTGTATTCATTAAACTGCCTTTTTAAAAGACATTAGTGAATACAGCCAGGCAAGTTAAGTGAGAGTTTGTTTAGGTTTATCTTGCGTGAAATGTCACAGCGGCAGTGTTAATCACTGGCTGTGCTTTTAGGCCTAGTTAAACGAATCCCATACAGTTTAACAAATTTCAGTGGAGCTTGTACAGCCTCTGGCAGCGCTAGTTTACACACAAGTGTCAGCAATCCAAAAGACTTGAGTCACATGGGAGGATCGCGCACATGATGAATGATACAAGAGTGCGAGTCGCACGCTGAGCCTGAAATCACAGGGTTTTAGATCTGCCGACAAGCTTTCCGGACTCGATAAGCTTGTGGGAAAGGAGATTACTTTTGTGTATAATATGAAAGCTTATAGTCTTGTAGAACAAAAAAAAAGTTGCTAATATTGAACTATTTTTTTGCAGTGATTTTAAGCTTGCCTTCTACAGCTAGAGTCTGGTAGTAGTTTAGTTTCTGCAGTTGTGTACATTTTTTACAGTCACATTCTTTATATGAGCAAAGCTAACATTAAACAAAACATTTTGTTTCAAGCTTTTTTTTGGATAATTATTAAGTGCCATTATTTTTTTAAAGATCTTAAAGCAATCACTTATGAGGATTTTCACCTACCTAACCTTAAATAGTAACAGTTCTTGACACCAGTAGGCTATAAACATAAATTAATTATCTATGGAAAGAAGATACTTTAAGCTGTACTATGGTCCACCTAGAATGCTAAAAAATATGAAAAGTTTACATTATAAAGTAATGAGAAAGAAAAATTGGACTGTGTTCAATATTTATTTTTTTCATTCACAGGAAAACATTAATGTCATAACCTAGAAAAAAAATATGTCTTGAAAGCTAAGTGCCTCATGAGTTTATATTTCAAATTTGATGAAGATACCAAGCAAAATGAGATTTATATCGGTGTCCTTCTCTCCCTTACCATCAGAGGCATATTATTTAACAGAAATAGTTTACAGTATAGAATATAAAGTGATGGTGCAGTGGAAAAAGAAGTAATATTGTCTATAACTCCAATGAGCTTGGACGACTGCATCTATACATCTCTGCAATGACTCAAATAACTTATTAATAAAGTCATCTGGAATGGCAGAGAAAGTGTTCTTGCAGGACTCCCAGAGTTTATCAAGATCTTTGGATCTTCAATGCCTCCTTTTTCATCTTTCCTCAGACATGCTCAATAATGCTCATATCTGGTGACCAGGCTGGCCAATCCTGAAACACCTTGAACTTCTTATTTTCACTTTAATGTGGAGGCTGAAGTATGAGGATGTTATCCTGCTGAAGAATTTGCCCTCTCCTGTGGTTTGTAATGTAATGGGCAGCACAAATGTGTTGATACCTCAAGCTGTTGATGTTGCCATTTACTCTGGTCTACTGTCACAACTCACTCTCTCACAAATGAAAAGGATCTCAGGAATGATCAAAAACAGATTTATATACAAAGCACTCACTGGGAACACTGGAACATCAACACACAGGAATCATGGGGTGAAGACAATATAGAATGATGTTTGAGACCAGACAAGGGACTAAATCAAACTAAGGTACAAATACACAAGGACTAATGGAACTGATAACAGACAGGGGAGGAACACAGGTGAAACTACTGAACATCGAGAAACGGCAGGGAACAGACCAAAGAAGCACATGATCACAACAGAAGCGCATGGAAAAACGTAGGAGCACATGGAACACACTTGGAAGTCACGTGACGCAAACATAAACACATGGAACACAACATAGAACCGGACACTGTAGACATGAGAGCACAGATCCGATTCATTTTTGGATAAATTTCCAGATATGAACAAGGCCTGAATCTGATTTGAGAAAATCGGAATCCATGTCATTTTTTTTACTGCCCATGCATACATGAGCCATATCCAATCTGTGCCACATGGGAAAAAAAAACATCGGAATTAAGTCTCTTGAACCATGCAGTGTAAATGCAGCATTTATTTAACAATTTTGTAGAATGTAAAATGCATGCACACACACACACACACACACACACACATACACCATGAGGACTTTATGTAAAAAAACAAAACCATTTATCAATATCTAGCAGCAGGCCAGAATAAATTAACATGCTGGCTTTATTTTGCACTTTTAAAGGTCGCTAAAATAAAAGCGTAAATTCCATGCAGTAGAAAGAAAAAGCACACATTAAATTGCTTTTAGTGGCCTATAGCAAAATCTAAATCTAAATTAAGCACTTATTTGTGCGAGTGAATCCACTAATGTGTGGGTGAAGAATGGCTCATTCATTGCTCATCACTAATTTACATGTTTACCCAATATCAGACCTTTGCAAAAACCGGATAAAACGGCTGATGAAATCTGCAGTGCTATCTCAACTTCTAAAATGTTTACCTTCAAAACTTATTACACTGATATTGATCTGTTTAATTAGCTTGCTATACATAGAATCTATTTAACTCTCATTGATTGTTATATGGGAATATAAGGTTCCACTATACTGGCCTCTTTATGCAGTTTATATATAATTGAGAGTATTAAAATACCTTTTACTTGAAATACCTTTGTTCATTTGTCATTGAATGCGTATTACTCTATTCTAATGATAATCATGACAACATAATCATCATAATCATAATCATCAACAATACCAATTAGCATTAGTAGTTATAGTGAAGTCTGTATGTATGAGTGTTTCCCAATATTGATTGTGGCTGGAAGGGCATGGTTGATGGTTCATTCCGCTGTGGTGAAATAGATACTAAACCGAAGGAAAAATAATAAATGAGTTATAGTTAGATCATTTTAACAGTAAGCACTGTGTAATAAACATGAATTAACAAGTAACAATAGTATATCGAACATGATTAATTAAAAACAGTCAATTCTGTTTTCAAAATGATGGCTTTATTTATAAAACAACTCTTTATTGTAAAGTGCAACATTTTTGTCATCCAACAGTGGTCTAAAAATGTAATAATTTCACAATATATAATTTTAATTGGTAATAACTAACAATACTTAAGTTGCACTGATGTGATTATGTACTTGTATGTGCTATATATTTGAATTATTTTTCACAGAACATCACTGAAAAAAGCACTAATTATGGCATGAAACAATCATTAGTATGTATTCGTTTATTAATATTTCAGCTACTATCAGCGCCAATAGCCTAGTGCATTGACATATAGTCCCATGGTGCTTACGGCAACCCGCGTTCAGTTCCTGGCTCAAGGTCCTTTGCCGACCCTTTCCCTCTCTCTGCTCCCAACAATTTGCTGTCTGTAATCTCCACTTTCCTATCCAAATTAAAGGTCAAAAACCTAAATAATAATTATTAAAAGAATATATATATATATATATATATATATATATATATATATATATATATATATATATATATATATATATATATATATATATATATATATATATATATATAGCTGCTAAACCTATGTTAAATTGCATCCAGTGAAATTAGAAAACACTGTGTTTCCTTATAGTCATGTGAAAATTAGGACACCCTATGAAAGCCTGGGTAGTTTTGTAAGTTTTTTTTTTTTTTTTATGGTTGTTAATCTTAATTTTAACAATGCAGAAAGATTACGGTAAAATAACTAAACAATTAAAACTGAAAAAAAAAAAAAAAAACTTCAAGATCTTCTGTAAATGTAATTCTACAAAAATGCATATTCTAACTATGGAAAAAGATAGGACACCCTACCCCTTAATAGCTAGTGTGACCCCCTTTGGCTGAAATAACTGCGACGTTTCTTGTTGCCATCTACCAGTCTCTGAAATCAGTCTGAGGAAAGTGTAGCCCACTCTTCAATGCCGAATTCTTTTAGCTGTGAGAGGTTTCTTGCAAGTACAGCTCGTTTCAAGTCACCCCACAACATCTCAGTGGGATAAAGATCTGGGCTTTGACTCGGCCATTCCAGCAATCTCCATTTCTTAGTTTTCAGCCAGTCCTTGGTTGATTTACTAATATGTTTTGGGTCGTTGTCATGTTGCATGGTCCAGTTTTGTTTCAGCTTTAACATATTAATGTCTCACATGTTCCTCAAGCACCCTCTGATAACGGTATAATTCATGGTGGATTCTATGATGGTGAGAGGACTGGGTCCTGCTTTCACAGTTTGGTATGAGGTTATTTTCCTGGAATGCTAACTTTGGTTTACGCCAAACATGTCATCTGTTCTGGTGTCCAAATAGTTCAATAGTTCAAATGTCCAAAGAACATTATTCCAGAAGTCCTGGTCTTTGTCAATATTCTCTCTGGCAATCTACAGTCTGACATTGATGTTTTTCTTAGAAAGCAAAGGTTTTGTCCTTGCACACCTCTCATGAAAGTTAAACTTGTGCAGTCTCTTTCTGATTGTAGAGGCATTCCAAATGATGAACTAGAAGTCAAGTTATTATTTGTTGCTCTTACAACTGGGATCGACTTTATAAGGTTGTATTAGGTAATGTTAACATTAGTTTGATAACAATATGCTTAATGTATTTACTAACATGAACAAACAAATATCAATATATTTATTACAGTATTTATCCATCTTTGTTTATGTTAGTTAACAGAAAAAAGTTGTTCATTGTTAAATCATTTTAACTCAGTGCATTAACTAACCTTATTAATTATGACTTTGAATTCTAATAATACATTAGTAAGTCTTGAACTATGGTTATAAGTGCTGTATTAGTAAATACAGATGTGGCTACAGAGAATGTGCGTTTCTTCATGCGCAGTTCTGCAAGTTGTCACGCGCAGTCACTCGCTGTGCTGCAGCAGCCAAGGTTGCCTTTTCATAAAAAAAACACTATTGTGCTTTGCGCAATATCCACCAGGTGGCGCAAGGAACAACCAATTTTCTGTTGTCGGGCCAGCGCGAGCGAACCCCCCGCCCCCCAATCAAACACCCTGTCCAGGCGTTTAAGAAAGCCATCGTTGCAAGTTCCATCGTTATAAACAGTTTGTTGATTTGGTGTTTCCCCAAGTCCATCGTTCAAACAAACATTTGCAAACTGCGTCGCAAACTTGTACTGTTAATTTGCAACTACTTGTCTCGATCTGTGGTTACAGGTAGAAGGTAGAAGCAACTGTGTTCTATTCCCAGTTTTCCCCCATACCCTATTCCTTTTGAACATCCCAACATTTAAACTTGGCATGGTTTGAAAAAAAAAATAAAGCATTAAAGTCATCTCTCTTATGTTATTTGCTTTTCAATGTATTTTGTTAGTTCAGTTTTAGCGATCTTCATATTGACAATTGCGCTCCATTCGTAGTGCACTAAAAACATAGTATTATCTAAATAGTTTACACAATATTCAAAAACTCCTGTTGTTTATAGTTTTTTAGAAAAAAACTAAAATCTTTTTTTCTGATCCTTTGCAAAAAGATAATTAAAAATGACTAAGACTGGCTTTAATGTATTAGTAATATAGCTATATGACTAATTCATTATAGCTTTTGTTTGTTTTATATTGGGTTATTTATATTTTATTATATCCGACATAAGTTTTCACATCAGTTTTATGTTATTCTGTTGTATTCATATTTTTCTATAATCTCCAAATGAATGAATAAATAAATAAACAAATCAAGCGTCAGATTTTTAGTTACAAAAAAAACAGCCCACTAGAGAAATTTTATGTCGGCACGGGATCTGAGCGGTATTGGTTTACCGCGAGCAAGCGCACAACCATGGAGCAAAATGCTTAGCTGAGCGTCACTCAGTATGTTCACTATGTTACATAACTACCCCCTGCTGGCCATGTATTTCTTGTGTTAGACCATGTTGTGCTGTGCCACACTTTACTGCAGTAACGTGCGACACCACTTTAGATCACTCGCGCATTCTCAGCCACATCTGTATGTTAACTAACAAAACCTTATTGTAAAGTCACCAAATGTATTTAGTAAAACATTTCCACATGTCAGATTTCATGTACAAACATTAAAATAAAAACAGTTCTCAGGTTACTTATTGAAATCATTGCTTTAAGCTGTTTAATAGCCTGCTATTATCTTCCTCTGAACTACACATTAGTTGTGTGAATTTCTCCATCTTGAGACTGAAGAGCTTTGACTACAGAAAGAATAGGTGAAGGAGTACAGTGAGTGTTTTCATATTCCACTGGATTTTTCGGCAGTCTGTAATTGATTTTTCGGTGGAAATAAAAGCAGCAAAGTTTCAGGGTGTTAGAAGGGCACATCTCTCTCACAAAGCAACCATAATAGATGTGTCCATGAACATAGAGTTAGAGTGTGTGTGTCTGTGTATGTATGTACGTGTGTGTGTGGCTGTGCTTGTCCTCAGTGGCCCCCTTTTTTCACTGATTGAAAGGAGCTTTAATTAAGATAAACAGGCTGTGCTTAGTCATCTGTTTAATGCCAGGCCTGGAGAGCGAGCGCTTTATCCTCTTACAGGTTTACAGAGGTAATAGGGAATTATTGTTTCGGAGATGAAAAAAAGAAAATCCCATCAGCGGCCAACTTTTTTGCATTTCATCTAAACTTCATTAAGACAATGGCACCAGTGCAACACTCAAATAGATTATAATGATTTGATGAGTGCATCCCTAGGTAGGCTGAAGTTTTATTAAAAGGTTTCTTCATTTTCCCCTTATGATTCTGGAGCTTCGCTTTCGCCACTGTCTTATTGCTCACATTAGAAGTTAATGAGCTTAATGTGATGTAGACATGGAGGATGACTTGCTGAATCAACATCTCCGTTGGTCCTGGAAGATTATTCTCATCAGCTAATCAGGTTTTAGGGTTAGGTTTATGTTTGTGTCTAGGCAGGTTAGGGATTTGGTGTTTGCAGTATGTGGGACGATGTGTCACAATGTGCCAAAATTAGATTGGAAACATTGAGTCTCATTCACTAATAATTGTGTACGTTTTTTATATTTATGCGCACATTTGAACTTCTCACGAAAACTTTTTGCCTCATTCACAACACGTGTGTCACGTTCTGTTTGTAGTATTTGTAGTGTTTGGCACTGTTTTAAGTTAGCACAAGGTTAGTGATTTGCATAAAATACACCCTGTTACGCCCTTTTAGATGTTAATATTAAACTAAGGGCTCCTGAACCTAATGCAAAACTACAAAAAGGATCCTGAGTGTTTGTATGTGTGTATTGCGCGACTTAGTTCTACACCCTCTCCAACGAATCAGTCAAACAGGTATCAGTTAACTGGATGGGTTCACAAGCAAACACATTCAATTTGTAAACTCAAAAGACTGTAGACAAGAGCATTAAATCACAAGCAAAATGAAAATTTTTGATATGTTTTTAATAGGTTTTAATATTAATGCAATAACGTTTATTTAATGAAATTTGTATTAAAATCTCTGTTGTTTATATTGTGCAAGTTGTATATCTGTAAGTATATTTGCAAGGCTTTTGTGCATGTTATATATGAGCAAAATCACACAAGTAGCAGTGCGATATGACTGTATATCAGCACTGGTGGGAGGCGTGCGTTATATTTAAAGCGTGCATAAAATTATAAATATATATTTTAAAATAGGCACTATCCTTATTAATAAATTGCATAATTGCAATCTAAACAACAACATTCTTAACTAAAAAAGCCTTAAAAGTACATTCTGTTGTGCAGCAGCTGCAATATTTGTCAAATTGTAGTGAGTTATTGATACACTATGTGGGTGGAGTAATGCACAAAGGTGAGGTGGCTGCATGAGTGCTGGTATTGCAGAATATCACACTGCTATGAGCCAATCAGATTCGAGAACCAGACAGAGCTGTTGTGTGTGTATTGTAAGGAAAATAGCTCAAAGTTAAACTGCCCGTGTGTTCTCCACCATTAATACTGTAACGAATTAGCTCAAAGGAAAGAAGATTCATTAAATGGGGCTTCAAAAGAATCGACTCTTTAAATCCAAACAAACAAATCATCCAGCGATCGTACAAACGGACAGTTTAATTATGGCTATTGCTATCAAAATAAAAACCTATTTATGTTTAGGCAGGGTAGCAAGATCGAAGTTTAAGACATTAGATTCATAAATATGCACAGGCACCTTTCTTTATACAAAACTAAACTTTATTGACTAATCTAACAGAAACTAACACCTAACATAAACACACATTCATACAAGTGTAGAGAAGAGTAAAGAAAGTAAAATAAGAGGTTGAGAGAATGTAATGATGTAAAAACCTCAGATTTTGTAAGACCAAACCAAGCGAACCAAAAATAATCAATTTAACCCTTTTATGGTCTATTTAGTGTTGCATTTAGTTTACACCAGTTCAGATGGAAGTGTTACTTGCATTCCTTTTGGGATGTGAATAAACTCCCTCTGTTGAGCACGTGGCTGGCTGGTTGTTCTTTGTCCTGGCGAGGTTTGGAGTGGGGTGGAGTCGATTGTTTCAAGTTTAAAGCGGCAGTGCGAGAGTCATGATGACTACTGGATTGCGGTGCACTAAACTTAACTAGACTCTCGATGGAAAAGAAAGAAAAGAAGGTATCAGAGATTGGACTGTCTGAGCTGTGCGATTAACCCATTTTGTCTGGGTCCACGCCTGCTCCCTGGAGTCCTCTGGATTCAAATCTTTCTCTGACCTGAGGCTTCTGGGTCTCTGGGGTTTCCTGTTTCTGGGGTTTCTGCTTTCTTGGAGGTTTCTCTGCTTAGGTCTCTGTTCTCTGGTTAGGTCTTCAGGCGGTGGCCTTAGGCACAAGCTTTTATAAGGATGGTTTGTACCCACCCTCAAGGACCAAGTTGACCAATCAGAAGTTAAACTTCCCTGAGACATGTTTTATAGTCCTTTGTTCAGAAGTGTAGTGATTTGCATAGGTATTTTGATGTAAACTGAGGCAGAAATGTTCAAGTTTCTTAAAATGTTAATAGGTTGCACTCGTATTAACATGAAATGTAAACAATCGTTCAGTACACCAAATTAGCTTTGCAAGGACACTAAACATGAACTAGCTATGATCTTGTTTAGCTGTGGTAGAGTTAAATATTGATTGCAGATGGATTAAAACCATAATATTAATACAGGAGCAAGGGAAACGTTGCAAAACACCTGATTACACATAAAGAGAGAATAAATGGTTACATTAAAAGATCAGTCTTAAGCAAGGAGCTTTTAGAAGTTTTCTCTGTGTAAAGTTCTGACCACAGTCCTTTGTGTCGTAAATACTTGGGGATTGGGTTACAACTGACCATCCAGACTTTTCCTGGGCAGAAGTTGGGGCTGTGTTTTTGATGCATTTGTTGAATAAAAGCAAAATAATTATGTGTCCGATCAGCCATATTCGTTACTATATATATATATATATATATATATATATATATATATATATATATATATATATATATATATATATATATATATATATATATATATATATCCACTTTCCTTCCTAATCTGCAACTGCCTCTCTGGCTATACCACTAACTGTACTCTCTCTCAAAAAAAAAAAATAAATAAATTACATTACTAATGCTTTGCTTCTTAGACTTTACACACCTGAAACTTGCCTATAGCACTTATTCACTGTTGCTCTTGTGTTCACTGTCCTCATTTGTAAGTCGCTTTGGATAAAAGCGTCTGCTAAATCACTAAATGTAAAATGTAAATGTAAATATATATTTATATATATAGAAAAGGGGCAAAGCAATAAATCGTTGTATGAATGTTGTAATGTTTAAATAATTTTCCGTTAAAAATGCATCAAGGTCATGTGACCATCAGGAAGAACGCACCATCTCATATCTTAGAGGACTAAATGAGAGATTTTAAAATCAACATGTGTGCTCCCTGTGAATATTTGTGTGCATATAAAATAACATTGTAAAAAAAAAACGTTTTTAATGTAATATTGAACAAATATATGCAGCTTTGTTGAACGTAAAAACATTTTCTAAATGAAAATATGAAATATAATACATTGCGTTATATATTATATACTATGTGACCCGATCTGGTGAAATGAGTCAGAAGTCGCACCATTCTATTGTAAGATAAAGTGAAAGATCAATGAATAATAAAAAATAAATAAATAAATAAATAAATAAATAAATAAATAAATATCTAATTTCACAAAAAAATTATCTCACAAAGTTTCGTAGTCCAAATGGAGTAAAGGTATTTAAATGATTATTAAATTTGACTTGAGGTTTTACTAAATTCACTGGAAATGGACGTTGCTCCTTTCATCACTTTCTCTTTAAACCGGGTATAAAACGTTAATATCTCTGCTCTCCAAATATGGTGTTAAATGTTCCATAAAACCAAGCAAATAGCTTAGAAATGTACACAAACAGTGAGAAATGCTGATCATTTGTTAAAGGGAAGCTTTGTTTTAAACTGACAGGCATGCGATTGGTCCAGCAGCCTCCTGTCAGACATAGCAGCACTCTATGTAAACAAGCTAGCAGATTGCTTCAGAAAGATTCAATACTGTGTAGTGTAGTATAATGTGGATGAGACTTACACAGATGATGAAAATGTTGAACAGCCTGTAACTGATGTTGAGGAAGTTAATAGGGTCATGTGTAGTTGTGAAGCTGTGTGTGGGGAAACAGTTAGCATGGATCCTGATGATGAGTTAGCCAAAACACATTCTGTTGCTGTAAAGGTTGTAAACTTGATGATAGAGAGTCGTGTTTTCTGTCATTTGATGAAGATTTTGTTAATGAGATATGTTTGACTGTGGCCTCTGTCACCGAATACGAGATTTGTTTCAGTCCAGTATTTAACTGCTGGTATCTCCATTATGAATTCTTCAACACTGTTAAAATGTAGCACCTCTTTTCAACATTTCTGATTTTAGTTAACGCTTTGTAAAAGGGCCTTTTATAATATGTATTCAAATACATTTTAAATGGTTTGAGCTTCAGCCTGTTAGCATTTGTATATATGAACAAATTAGGCTTTTAAATAATCAATTTTCAATAGGAAAAAGAGACAACCATAATTCAAATGTGCATATCTTTAAAACAATTCAAGGTTTGTATTTGAATAGAACATCTTTTCAATGCATAGAGTCTCCTCTTTCCATTGATACTAAAACCATTTTGGTTTTCTGGGCTGGACCGACTTCAGAACTGCGTTCAGAACTGCCTTAATCCTTCGTGGCATAGATTCAACAAGGTACTGGAAATATTCCTCAGAGATTTTGGTCCATCTTGACATGATAGCATCACTCAGTTGCTGCAGATTTGTCGGCTGCACATCCATGATGCAAATCTCCCATTTCACCACATCCCAAAGGTGCTCTATTGGATTGAAATCTGGTGACTGTGGAGGCTGTTTGAGTACATTGAGTCATTGTCATGTTCAAGAAACCAGTCTGAGATGATTTGTGCTTTATCCTGCTGGAAGTAACCATTAGAAGATGGATACAATGGGGTCATAAAGGAATAAACATGATCAGCAACAATACTCAGGTAGGCTGGGGCATTGACACAATGCTCAGTTGGTACAAATGTGCCCAAAGTGTGCCAAGAAAATTCCCCCACACCATAACACCACCACCACCAGCCTGAACCGTTGATACAAGACAGGATGGATCCATGCTTTCATGTTGTTGATGCCAAATTTTGACCCTACCATTCGAATGTCGCAGCAGAAATCGACACTCAGACAATCAGACCAGGCATTGTTTTTCCAATCTTCTATTATCACATTTTGTTGAACCTGTTCGAATTGTAGCCTCAGTTTCCTGTTCTTAGCTAACAGGAGTGGCAGCTGGTGTGATCTTCTGCTGCTGTAGCCCATCCGCCTCAAGGTTGGATGTGTTGTGTGTTCAGAGATGCTCTTCTGCATACCTCGGTTGTAACGAGTGGTTATTTGAATTACTGTTGCCTTTCTATCAGCTCAAACCAGTCTGGCCATTCTCCTCTGACCTCTGGCATCAACAAGGCATTTATGCCCACAGATGTACCGCTCACTGTATATTTTTCCTTTTTCTGACCATTTTCTGTAAACCCTAGAGGTTGTGCATGCAAATTCCAATAGCTCAGCAAATTCTGAAATACTCAGACCAGCCCATCTGGCACCAACAACCATGCTAAGTTCAAAGTCCCTTAAATCGTTTTTCTCTCCCATTCTGATGCTCGGCTTGAACTGCAGCAGTTCGTCTTGACCATGTCTACTTGCCTAAATGCACTGAGATGCTGCCATGTGATTGGCTGATTAGAAATTTGCATTAACAAGCAGTTGAACAGGTATACCCAATAAAGTGGCCGGAGAGTGTATATATTACATCTAATATATTACTAAATAAGAACTGAAGATGGAAACAACAGAGCTAATTGATATTAAGGGGTACAGTAACTAATTATCAACAAAGGAAAATACATATTTAATGGGCACCTTCTGAACATAACCCACTCCAAGGTATTAAAAAGTCCAAGCATGATTGAACCAGAGACAAGTCCTGAAAATGTCCAATTCTGTTTAAGTAAGAACTATCCAGGAGCAGAATAGGCTTCAGAATCCTGAATCTCTCATCCACTGACTCAGGAGGCTTGAAGGGAGCTACCGACAGGACATTACAAACAATTGTTACAAGAGTGGGCACGCAACCTCATTTCTGGGAATTTAACCTCTAGTCTGGATATTTCAACCCACAGTTAGGTACAATTTGACCAAACCCAACTAATATGTTTGTTTGTTTGCTTTTAAACCTAGGTATTGGGTTTGTCATAATTTACCCATTTTAGAATAACCCAGTTTTTTGTGTGTGTGTGTGTGTTTGGGCTGCATGTCTGCATCTATGATCCTGCAATACAGTTTGATGTTTATTTCATTTTATTTTTATCTTTATGTACCCATCAGTCAATGAGACTTGTCATGATGTCATTTCCTGTGGCATCAATGTAATATGGCTCTGCTTCCACTTGGAACATGCATTTTCAGTAGTTGTTGATGGAAATGCATTACCATTTTCAAGAGATGCAGTACACATATTTTCATATGCATCTCTTGTATGTTTCATTGAATTCCTTCCCTGTTATTTAGTCTTGTTATACATTGCTTTTGCAGGAGCACTCAGTGCACAAGTACTATTGAAGGAAGGAATCCATGTTACGTGGTATTTGAGTGAGTGGAGAAAGCAGGTGAATAAATAGGATGTGAGTTGCAGCTTCAATTTTGATCATAATCTGTGCATTTTTCCAATGCAGCAAAGTATGAATACCTTGTTTTGGTATGCCTTCTGATATATCCCATATTGACTATGAGTTTGGTCTCAGTGATGGAGAGAGTGTTTTTTTTTTTCCTGTTTAATTCATCCATGGTCTGGTCAACCCAAACCAATCTAATGCATCTTGTTTACACTAGGAAGTGGCCAAAAATGGACAAGCTTAACATTTTTAGAACCCTTGAACTGAGTGTCATCCATTTGTGATTAAATTGATAGAATAGATTGATTGCATTTAAAATGAAATAACTGAATATAAATGTAGGAGGCTGAAAAATCTCATTTTTGAACAATGTTTCCCAATACTGTTCATAAAAGCATACCAACAGTACACATTTTCAACCTCTCCCTAATCAAAAACACCTGAATCAACTCATCAGAACACTACAAGAAACTCCAAAACCTGAAGTTAATGGGTTAGATAAGGGAAACATCCAAAATATGTACTCTTGGTGTGCCTCCTGGAACAGGGTTGGGTTTTAGAAGACAATTTCAGATGGCACTTAAAGCAATGGTCTCAAACTCAATTCCTGGAGGGTCGCAGCTCTGCATAGTTTAGGTCCAACCACCTCCAACTCACACCTGCTTAATAGTTTCTAGTAGTCTTGAACATCTTGATTTATTGGATTAGATGTGCTTGATTAGGGTTGGAAAAAACTGTGCGGAGCTGTAGCCCTCCAGGAATCGAGTTTGAGACCTGTGACTGAGAGGCTTTTTCATCTGAACTCTTCAAATGAGTAGTTACATGGCATTTAAGTCTTTATTAATTGTGTCAAAACCTTAGTAATTGGTAACTTTCTCCAAACTCAAGCCTGATAAAGGTGGCCTGACCGAAACGGGCCAAAACATAGAAAATTTCTCATTTTAGAACAGTGTTTACCAACCCTGTACCTAAAGGCACACCAACAGTACACATTTTCAACCTCTCCCTAATCAAACATATCTGAATGAACTCATCAGAACACTCCAAAACTTGAAGTTAATGGGTCAGATAAGGGAAGCATCCAAAATATGTACAGTTGCCGTGCCTCACAGAATAGTGTTGGGTTTTAGAAGACAATTTCACATGGCACTTAGGGTGATTTCACACTAGCACTTCTGGTCTTCTCATGGGTTCATTTGACATCAGTTTGGAATATTTAGCTAGTGAGAACATGTCTTAAGAACCTTACCCGAGTCCGCCTAAAAGACTTGGTCTGGCGCACGGTTCGTGGTTCACTTCTGGTATGAATACAATCCAACCACCTGCAACTCATACCTACTTAATAATCTCTAGTAGTCTTGAACACCTTGATTAGTTGGATTAGCTGTGCTTGATTAGGGTTTGAAAAAACTGCAGAGCTGCAGCCCTCCTGGAATCCAGTTTGAGACTTGTGACTATGAACTCTTTGATTGGGTAGTTATGTGGCATTTACAGTGCATGCGGAAAATATTCAAAGCGCTTTACTTTTTCCATTTTATTTGTTACAGCCTTATTCCAAAATGGATTAAATTGAATTATTTCCTCAAAATTCTACACACAATACCCCATAATGACAATGTGAAATTGTTGCAAATTTATTAAAAATAAAAACCTAAAAAATCACATGTACATAAGTATTCACAGCCTTTGCTCAATACTTTGTTGATGCACCTTTGGCAGCAATTACAGCCTCGAGTCTTTTTGAATATGATGCCACAAGCTTGGCACACCTGTCTTTGGGAATTTTTGCCCATTCCTCTTTGCAGTACCTCTCAAGTTCTGTCAGGTTGGATGGGAAGTGACAGTTTACAGCCATTTTCAGATCTCTGCAGAGATGTTCAATAGGATTTGCGCTCTGGCTTGGCCACTCAAGGACATTCACCGAGTTGTTGTGAAGCCACTAAATTGATATTTTGGCAGTGTGCTTTGGGTCATTGTCCTGTTGGAAGATGAACTGTCGCCCCGGTCTGAGGTCAAGAGCACTCTGAAGCAGGTTTTCATTCAGGATGTCTCTGTACATTGCTGCATTCATCTTTCCCTCTATCCTGACTAGTCTTCCAGTTCCTGCTAAACATCCCCACAGCATGATGCTGCCACCACCATGCTTCACTGTAGGGAGGGTAATAGCTTAATGATGAGTGGTGCCTGGTTTTCTCCAAACGTAATACCTGACATTCACTCAGAAGTGTTCAATTTTAGTCTCATCAGGCCAGATAATTTAGCTTCTTATGGTCTGAGAGTCCATTAGATGCCTTTTGGCAAATTCTAGGTGGGGAGTGGCTTCCGTCTGGCCACTCTACCATACAGGCCTGATTGGTGGAATTGCTGCACAGATGGTGATGGTTGTCCTTCTGTAAGGTTCTCCTCTCTCCACAGAAAAATTCTGGAGCTCAGACAGAGTGACCATGTGCCTTGAGACAATCGTGTCTGGGAGGTCTACAGACAATTCCATTGTCTTCATGCTAGGTTTGTGCTTTGACATGCACTGTCAACCCTGGGACCTTATATAGACAGGTGTATGTCTTTTCAAATCATGTCTGAACAACTGAACTTACCATAGGTAAACTTCAATTAAGCTGCTAAACATCTCAAGAATGATCAGTGGATACAGAATGTACCTGAGCTCAATTTAGAGCTTCATGACAAAGGCTGTGAATACTTATGTACATGTGGTTTTTCAGGTTTAAAATTTTTAATAAATTTACAACAATTTCAAAAAAATATTTTCAAAATAATATTTTAAAAAAAGGTATTGTGTGTAGAATTGTGAGGAATACATGTGTTTAATCCATTTTGGGAAAAGACTGTAATATAAAAAAATCTGGGGAAAAGTGAAGCGCTATGAATACTTTCCAGATGCACTGTAAGTCTTAGTTGTGTCAAAGGCTCAGAAATTGGTAACTTTCTCCAAACCAAATAAAACTGTTTGTAACATTGTAAATTTAGTAAATTATTCATCTTGTTTACTGTGTCTAACCTTGCATGCTCCATAAACTGAACTCTTAAGTGTAAGAGCATGAGTCAGCCCTTCTCTGACCCCACCGTGAAAATGTCCATGGATGTGGATAGAAATCTCAGTGGAGCATGAGACAGACACTGAAGATGTCACTTCTGGTATTGAGCACCGCTGTGAACATCATGCATGCATCTCTCTCTCTCCCCTCAACCTGTCACTGAATCACAGCCGTAGCATTCGCACACACACACAAACACACTCACACATGGTCTCACCTTGCTGCAGGCTGCTCTTATCCTCACCCTCTTCCATCCTCTGACACGGGGAGAGAGTTCGAGAGGTGTGTGTCTGCGTGTGTGTATGTGTGTGCAAGTATCCAAGTGTACGCACTCTATGTACACACGTCCCCAGGCTCTGCTCTTGTTCTCACCTTACAGTCTGTTGGACTGCAGAGGAGAAATGAATCACGCTGTCAGATGCTCTGAAAATAAGCAGCATCAAGCTCGAGCCCTGCTGACTTACAGCCACACCAGCACAGCGGACGAGACCTCTCCCCTGAATTTCACTCTCCTTCTCTTACTTCACCTTCACTTGTGGCAGGTGTGAACTGGCCCAGTTTGCCTGCCATTGTGAAGCATGCTGGCAGTGTGACCTGAAAACAAACGGGCAGAATAATTGAATTAGGAAGCGACTGGAGTGTTCAATGGCATCTGTTGCTCACCTGATGTGCTGCTGTGTTGGTTATCAGCATGACAGAAAGACTCAAATGCGGGAAGGCGCCAATAAGAAAACCCTCATTAACATGTATTCTGAAGTTTAGTTGTTAGCAGATTTGGGAGGAAGGGGTGATTGCTATGATGTTGCTGGTTATTACAGGGTTGCTTATGTGTCCTGGGTAGTTACTATACCACTGGACACAATGCTTCTAAGGTACCCAGCAAGCATTTTTCTGTTTTTTAAATGATGTCTAATAGATGTCTAATAGACGTCTAAACATTGTCGTCTTGGCTAAAACAAGGCTAAATTTGGGCTATCAGTGAAAATCTAATAGACGTCTAAGAATAGGCCAAAACTAGACAAGTTATCCAATAAACAGAAATGAATGACTACACATATAAAGTCTGTCTAATCTGTCTATTTGATGACTACTCTAGATTTGGGCTATTCTTAGATGTCTAATAGATTTTTCTGACAGGCCAAGTTTAACCTTGTTTTTACCAAGCTGTCTACGTTTAGATGTCTATTAGACATCTACTAAACACAAAATTGTTTGCTGGGTGTTTGCTAAGACATTTTTAGATGGTTGCTAAAGTGTTTTTTGAGGATTGTTAGGGCAGTGGTCCTCAACCACTGGTCCACGGACTGCAATTGATACCGGGCCGCACAAGAAATCATTAATTATTTCCGTTTTATTGGTTATCTGAGTCTGAATTATCTTTTATTTAGAAAAATCTTTTATTATGAATAATGACTGTATTCTCTTGCTTACATTTCAGTCACTTGAATGCCCAAATTTACCCACAAGCAGCAAAATGAGTAAGAAACAGACGTCTTTGGAAAGTTTATTTGCTTTCTGAGAGAAGAACCAGTGAAGAACCTAAGGATTAGATCTGCAACCCATTTGTCAGCAAATCAGGTGAATCCACCATGTCTGTGCATGAAGATCAACTGCTGGAGATCACAAATGACAGCAGCCTTGTAGGGGCCATTCACATATCTTGTCTTTTCTTGAGTTTGCACAAGTTTTGTTAAATCCAATTAGGGATGTCCTGATCAGGTTTTTTTGCCCTCGAGTCTGAGTCAGTTGATTTTGAGTATCTGCCGATACCAAAACCAGATCCGATACTTCTATAATACATGAAAAAAGACCGCAGACATATTCACGCTTTCTGCTTAAAGCTGCTTCCATGTTCTACTTTGCTGGTGTTGTGCCCGTAGGCACACACCTGCTGAAAATGCATCCTGTCTGAAATGTGCATCTATTAACTGAAATTGATAAATAAATAATAATAATAATAACAATAGATTTATGACACTAATGAGAGTGACTGAGCTGAGTATCATAAATGGAACCGTTCCCTTACAGAAGATAAATAAATAAATAAATAAATAAATAAATAAATAAATAAATAAATAAATAAATAAATAAATAGACTTTAAATACAATAACGATGAGATTAAGTAAATTGTTTAATGTGTGGTTTAGTTTAAAACAGCAACAACAATTTCATGTGCTCAATGTAGCCTAAGTGTCTGTTTAAACCCCAAAAGCCTAATTTTAGGCTACACTGCAGTCAGTATTGTTATTTTACATTTGTTTGTAAACCTAGTGCTTTTTTAAAATGCGTTTCACTTCTTGTCCTTGCTTTATCCATTAAAATAATAGACTGAGAATGTTAATGAAAGTCCTGATCGGGAGGTTATGTCCAATTCCCATCGAGTCTAAAACCACGTGATCCAGGGGCGTAGATTTAGGGTGGACGGAGGTGACGCGTCCCCACCAATATCCACCGACCATAGAAATGTCCCTACCAATAATTTAATCCACTTAAAAAAAAAAAAAAAAAACGCGCTGTAAACATTAACCTAGACACGCAGGTTAAATGAAGTTCTCTCCTCCAGTCCGCTGGAAAATGGCTGGAAAATGACCAGCTAAAACCAGCTTGACCAGCCTAGCCAGGCTGGAAGCCCAGCCAAAACCAGCTATGTCCATCTTAAACCACGCTGGTTTTAGCTGTATTTAGCTGGTCATTTTCCAGCCTGACTAGCTAAGACCAGGGTGAAAATGGCTGGAAACCAGCCTGGAAATGGACAAACCCCCTCTAAAAACAGGCTGGTCAACCAGCTAAAACCAGCCAACCAGCCTAGCCTGGTTTAAGCTGGATTTTTCAGCAGGTACGTGTGGTTGTTAGCATGTTGATTCATCTTAAGGGGAAGATCATGTATTCAACCTGGTTGTTAGGCCTGTGGTAGATTGCTGCTAAGGTGTTTTGGTTGGTGATTATGGTGTTGTTGATTTTGGGGGTTGTTTGTTCTGGGTAGTTGCTAGGTCAGTAATAGTTAACTTTGTACATAGTGTCGGTGGTTGTTAAAATTTAGATGGTTCTTGTAGGGTTACTGTAACAGTGATTGTGTGGTTTCTACAGTATGTCATTATTAGTTTGTTTTTAGGAGGTTCTGGATGGTTGTAAAGGTGTCAGTAGTTTTAACATGGATGATCGTACATTCTAGTTGGTTCTGGTTGCTAGTTCTGGGGTTTGGGGTAGTTGTTTTGGGCATTGGAAGAGGTTGCTGTTTGTGTTTTGAGATATTAAATGGTTGTTAGTGATGGTTAATTCTGGTTACTAGGAGTTGTTTTATGTAGTTGTTAGTTCATTAGTAGATTGTTGCTAATGTGTTCTGGGTGGTTGCTAAGGTTTTGAGAAATGGTTGTTTGTGTCCTAGTTAACATTGTAATAGTTTGGGATTTTTCATTAGTTTTAGTTTTTAGTATTTTGTTTTGACTTTTTGTTTTTAAATTCAGTTAGTTTCAATTAGTTTTTGGAGGTAAATTTGATAGTTTTTATTAGTTTTTATATTTTAAAATTGCTTAGTTTTAGTTTAGTTTTTATTAGTTTCAGTATTAGTTTCAGTTTTTTGTTTGTAGTTTTTTTTGTAAATTAGAATATGTGTGGTGCAAGATTCAAAATTGTCAGAATAATATAATAGTATAATAAAAACTCAACCAAAAAAGCTTAATTTTTTTGACACATGAACACTACCATCTACCACTACAATGTGCCCATCCTCAAATTCAAGTAAAACACCCCACAAGATAGAAACCTTAAGTAAAATATGTGTGCAAGGCTGCTTCTGAGGGTAGATACACAATAGTAATTGGGAGGTTCAGCTCCTTAACTCGAACCAGATCTTTGTGACAATCTTCCCAAGTTTGAACTCATCATATCAAAACTATGTAGTCTACAATTATAATTTCAGTCAGTTAAAATATCACCATGTTCTGAAAAGTTTTGTACAATTACATTTTGCAACTCAACTGAAGTGTGATTCACTTATTTAAATTCCATTACAACGCTCTGTTATGAAATAACTTACGATTTGCCAGATCCTCTCATTTAAGCCATTGGTTTACCCGCGCTACAATTGTTCAAGTTTAGTTCAGTCACAGCAGGTTGTCATGCTGTTTTTGTTCGGTTCACCGCTTCACAAATCTGATCTCAGTGTACTGTTCTAATAACTGAGTAACTACAGTATAAATTAGTAAGAGTTGAGTGTCAGGCATGTAAAAAGTAAGCTGATTGTGGATAATTGCTTAATGTTACTGGAGACCCGAATCGTTTCAAATGATTCTGTTCGATTTGGTGAACTAGTTCTACCAGATCGCAATTACTAATACAGAAATAAAACCCATTATTGAGGTCAATTCTGTTACATTAATATTTTCAAGTGTCTCCTTGGGTCGTATTCAATGTTGTCACTGTGCTCCTGTCATGTCCAGCCATTGTTTTTGTCACGGGAGCAACAGCGAGGACTCACTGGAGGAGGACTGGCTTGATCTGGCCAATGGCAGCAGGATTACAAACGTTTAGGAGCCATATAGGTTAAACACGTCAACACACAAATAGATTTACGTCTAAAAGGCTTACAATAAATGAAGTACATTTACAAAGACGAAAACTAATTACAGCCTTACAATTACAGCATCAAGTATTTTTGAATATGATGCCACAAGCTTGGCACACCTGTCTTTGGGAATTTTTTGCCCATTCTTCTTTTGATTACCTCTCAAGCTCTATCAGGTTGGATGGGAAGCGACAGTGTACAGCCATTTTCAGATCTCTCCAGAGATGTTTAATAGGATTTAGGTCTGGGCTCTGGCTTGGCCACTCAAGGACATTATGTAATAAGTTAGCAACAATGAATTTTTTTTTTTGGTATTTTTCACATTGTCATTACGGGATATTGTGTGTAGAATCTTGAGTAAATAATTTAAATTAATCAATTTTGGAATAAGGATGTAATATGAAAAAATGTGGAAAAAATGAAGTGCTATGAATACTTTCCGGATGCACTGTAGGTCCCTCAAAAAATTATGGGATCCAATAAAAACAAATGCGGGGAAAAAAATTCTATATTCAGTAAAAATGTTTTCCCCCTTTTATTTCTGCAATTAGAAAACCTTTAAAGCAGAAATGCTACAAAAGGTCATCTGGAAAAAAAAACATCTCTTCTAAACTAAAATGATAATTATTATGAAAAGCGCTACACAAATAAACTTGAATTGAATAAACTAGTCACATTGTTTGATTTATTATTCACACTTTTGCTACTCACCAACAATTATTCATTGTTCAATATAAGCACCACTTACCAAGAGCACCATTGATAACTACAATAATCAACTGCTGTTTGCAGTTGCAGAGCCACAAGCACATCTATGTCTCTGTGTGTTGCAGAAATAAACACAAAAACACCTGTAACATCCAATTCATCAGAGAAGCTGAGGGAATATTCCATACTGGCAGGAGAACTCAAGGGGTGGGAGATGTTATCATGTGTGCCGGAACCTGGATGTGCCCAGACATGATGCCAGGGGAGATGAGGTGACAAGTGAGTATGAGAATGACGCCAAAAAGAAGCGAAGTAAAAACGAAAGGCAGAAAGGGGGGAGTCGAGCTGAAAGCTAGGTGTTGAGATGACAGATGAGCCGTGGGAGAGGAAGCCAAAGCTCTTTGCAGTTCAGCACGGGAATATGAGGTCGAAGGTGAGCATGGAATGGAAAGAAGCAGACATAAGAAGCTACAGGAAGAACAGAAGCATGTTTGGAGGGGAAAAAAAGTCAAAGAACCTTGTCTGGCCCTCTCAGTCTTGATGAATGTGGCCTGTGTGGGGAAAAGCTGCGCCCTATTCAAGATAACAAGCTTTCCACCTGTGTCTTTGCTTGCATGGCACACATCCACAAGCAACTGCGCTGCATCAGGGTGCACAAAGATACAAAGTAAACAAATAAATAACCTTTGCCAGTCTTAGAAAGTTCACAAAGAGTTCACTTTTACTTTTGTTGGGGCTCAACTCCTCTTCAGGGTACAGTCAAAGGCTACAGTTCCGTCAAACATCATATGCGAAGTGCAGTTGTAAAATACTATTTATTTTTCAGATCTGTTTTCCATTATGTATGAAGGTGCTTGTTGCCAAGGCACAGAGTGATAAACTCCACTTTTAGATATTTGTCGAAGTGATTTTCCAATGCAGGCGCTGCTCATATAAAACGACTCCACAGGCAAAGAACATCTTCGATTTGGTTCCTTCTCCTGTTGCATCTTAATGGGTGAGTGATTTTACAGTCGAATGTTGACTTCCAAAGATGCAAAGTCATAATCATTTTCTTTATCGAGTGAAAGGCTTGGGCGACATTTTAGAATTTAAGAATCGGTGCGGTTTATATATTTGGATTGAATTGTTCACGCTCAACATGATGTGGGAATGCAATTTGGTTTTGAATGACAGGAAGTGGAATTGCTATTCAATGAAATTCAGCAGTCACTCAGAAAAAAAAGACATTTCATTTATCGGGCACAATAATAAAACCAGCAGATGTTTTCTTGGGTGTGCTGTTTATGATTTTCATCTTGCACTTCTTGATGTTAGACTTCATTTCATAGAGTTTTGAGTAAATTCAAGTATTCGGGGAAGTGAAGCTGTGTGCTTTTGTATTCCATATATTGGAAAAATATCGATGTTTATGCAACAGTTGTCACAACAATCTTGAAGCTAATTGGATGAGAGGTCTTTTAACCATACGATGTTGTGCCAGTATCACCACGGGAATTGCTTTACTGTTTTTTACATATAATTTCTTGCTGGATTTCTCACAGGAAACTTCATGGTTGAAGAAACAAACCCACTATAATTTTACAAATTCTGCTAAGGTTGTGCCGGAATTTACTTCAGACCTCAAATATGTAGTTTATTTATAAAATAAGGCCTGTTTATGCGTTATGTACACTCACCGGCCACTATGTTAGGTACATCTGTCCAACTGCTTGTTAACGCACATTTCAAACCAGCCAATCACATGGCAGCAACTCAAGGCATTTAGGCAAGTAGACATGGTCAAGTTGATCTGCTGCCGTTCAAACCGAGCATCAGAAAGGGGAAGAAAGGTGATTTAAGTGACTTTAAATGTGGCATGGTTGTTGGTGCCAGACGGGCTGGTCTGAGTATTTCAGAAACTGCTGATCTACTGGGATTTTCACGCACAACTATCTGTAGGTTTTACAGAGAATGGTCCGAAAAAGTGAAAATATCTAGTGAGCTGCAGATGTCTTGTTGATGCCAGAGATCAGAGGAGAATGGCCAGACTTGAGCTGATAGAAAGGCAACAGTAACTCAAATAACCACTCATTACAATAAGGTATGCAGAAGAGCATCTCTGAATGCACAACATGACAAACCTTGCGGCGGATGGGCTACAGCAGCAAAAGACCACACCAGGTGCCACTCCTGTAATCTAAGAACAGGAAACTGAGGCTACAATTCACACAGGCTCACCAAAATTGGACAATAGAAGATTGAAAAAACGTTTCCTGGTCTCATGAGTCTCGATTTCTGCTGCGACATTCGGATGGTAGGGTCATAATTTGGCATCAACAACATGAAAGCATGGATCCATCCTGCCTTGTAACAGTGTTTCTGACTGGTGGTGGTGTAGTGGTGTGGGGGGTATTTTCTTGGCACACTTTGGGCCCATTAGTACCAAGTTAACATTGTGTCAATGCCACAGCCTACCTGAGTTGTGTTGCTGACCATGTCCATCCCTTTATGACCACGGTTTACCCATCTTCTGATGGCTATTTCCAACAGAGTAACACCCCATATCATAAAACGAAAATCATCCCAGACTGGTTTCTTGAACATGACAATGAGTTCACTGTACTTAAATGGCCTCCACAGTCACCAGAACTTAATCCAATAGAGAACCTTTGGGATTTAGTGAAACGGGAGATTTGCATGATGGATGTGCAGCCAACCTGCAGCAACTGCATGATGCTATCATGTCATTATGGACCAAATTGTCTGAGGAATATTTCCAGTACCTTGTTGAATCTATGACATGAAGGATTAAGACTTGTTCTAAAGTTCTGAAGGCAAAAGTTACTAATATGGTGTACCTAATAAAGTGGCCAGTGAGTGTATTTGTTTATAATTCTATAAATGTACATTCTTAAAAATTATGGTTCTTTATACTTTTGGTTTATGAGGAGGATTACATTTTTTCTTCTTTTTTTGGATTATTAAAGTGTTGTTAACTTTAAGAAAAAAATAGGGTTCTCATTTCAGTTAAAACTGTCATAAACAGTCATAAAATATTCCTTGGTAATCCTAAAATCTTTTGGTCGAATGAATGCCTTTGAGTTCCATTTAAGTTCATCAGAGATTGAGCTTGAAATTTGATAGACTAAAAATTCAGTTCTGAATTGTACACAGCACTGTTAAAATAAATGTATTAACAACAAATGGTAAATAACAGTAAGCAAAGAGAACTATCAGTCTGTTAGCTGCAAAAAAAAAAAAAAAAAAAAAACAGATTAACAACAAGAGAAAAACCTCACAGATGCAAACTTCCAAACGGTTCCATATGACAAAAATCTCTTTTTTTTATGAGAACATCTTGCATTTGATAGCTATACTGAGTTGTGATCCTAACAGCTCAACATTCTGACTCTTCTGAATCCTTCGCTGAAGAGACAAATTGGTGGATTTTCCAAGCGCGAGATATTAGCTTCCTCGCAGGAGCTCTGTTTGATCAGCTGTTAGAACCTGCACTCCACAAAACCATTGCCACCATCTGTCCTCATTTCATGGAGAAATAAAACATTTGCAGCTGCTATTGCACAGAATAAACAGAATACAAAAATTGCCAAAAAAATAGAACATGTTTTTAGATCGCTTTTTAAAAATATATTGGGAAATTGGGAAAGGCTAACACTATAATAACTGCATACTATGAATTATCTATTCATCCATCCATCCATCCATATTTCCAAATAGTTAGTTTAGTATTTGAATAGCATTAACTCTACATTAGTAAGCAGTTTATAAATACAACTACAAAAGCTGTATTCTTGACATCTGGAAAGTATTCATAGCGCTTCACTTTTTCCATTTATTTTTTATGTTACAGCCTTATTCCAAAATGGATTAAATTTGTTTATTTCCTCAAAACTCTACACACAATACCCCATAATAACAATGTAAAAAAAGATGTTTTGAAATTGTTGCAAATTTATAAAAAAATAAAAAACCTGAAAAACCACATGTACATAAGTATTCACAGCCTTTGACATGAAGCTCTAAATTGAGCTCAGGTACATTCTGTTTCCACTGATCATTCTTGAGATGTTTCAGCAGCATAATTGGAGTTTACCTGTGGTAAATTCAGTTGATTGGACCTGATTTGTAAAGGCATACACCTGTCTATATAAGGTCCCAGTGTTGACATTGCATGTCAAAGCACAAACCAAGCATGAAGACAAAGGAATTGTCTGTAGACCTCCAAGACAAGATTATCTTGAGGCACAAGGCTGGAGAAGGTCACAGAAAACGTTTTGCTGCACTGAAAGTGCCAATGAGCACAGTGGCCTTCATCATCTGTAAGTGGAAGATGTTTGGAACCACCAGGAGTCTTCGTAGAGCTGGCCGGCCATCTAAGCTGAGTGATCAGGGGACAAGGGTCTTAGTCAGGGAGGTGATCAATAACCCGATGGTCACTCTGTCTGAGCTCCAGCTCCAGCAATTCTTCTGTTCTGTGGAGAGAGGAGAACCTTACAGAAGCACAACGATCTGTGCAGCAATCCACCAGTCATGGTGGTTACATCATGCTGTGGGGATGTTTTTCAGCAGCAGGAACTGGAGGACTAGTCTGGATAGAGGGAAAGAGGGGAAGACTAGTCTGGATAGAAATATAAGGTCCCTTATATTATATTTCTGAATGAAACCTGCTTGAGTGCTCTTGACCTCAGACTAGGGCGATGGTTCATCTTCCAGCAGGACAATGACACAAAGCACACCACCAAAATATCAAAGGAGTGGATCACAACAATTCGGTATATGTCCTTAAGTGGCCCAGCCAGAGCCCATACCTAAATCCTATTCAACATCTCTGGAGAGATCTGAAAATGGATTTAATCTATTTTGGAATAAGGCTGTATCATAAAAAATGTGGAAAATGGCAAATGCTATGAATACTTTCCGGATGCACTGTATAAGCATAAATATAATTGGTTTAATGATTGTATTTTTATACTTTGTTAATGAATCATTTTTCACTACTAAATTAAGGTTTGCATTCTAAAGAAATTAGATATTTAAGAGTAGCTGGTGGTTTTAAGTTCATTCTGAATTATTAAGTAAATGATTAATAAACTATTGAAATGAACATTTATATATTTTATTTATCACTCTTATAGTAATAGGTACTCTATAACCCTAACCCTAACATAGTAAATAAAGAGAGGGATGTTGAACATCAGCTGTTGACATGAGGGTAGTGCTATTCACGCTTGTCAAACTTTAGCAATGGATAAAGAATTGATTAAAGTTGCATCATCACTTATTCTTGGGCAATATTGCATGATCTGTCATGCAAATATTGAAGATTCCATTAAAGATTTAAGTAGTGAGTCCATTCCAGGCGTGTTTATGTTATATGGAAAATCTTCCCTTGAACGTTGCTTTAGGGTTGGTCAGATCGCGGTGAGTCAAATGCAGTTGCGTCACTTAATGTACAGTATGTTGGCCATGAGTTGTTTTGGATGCCACTTTCTCTTAACCCTCTATTGCATGATGTTGCCTCAGGGAAACAAACACATTTTATTCACTCTGCAAACATATGATGCATACTGGATGCTTGACAAAATTAATTATTGAGGGTGAGCATGGAATAAACCAATAAAAATTGTTTTGTTGGACATATCTTGGCAGTCATTTTAGATAATTATTTCTGGCATTTACATGGAGCGGAGATACACATTTGTGCTCTGGAGAACTGCCCTCATTCTGCCCTTTTTCAATTCATTTTTTTAGTTATAAAACAGATTATTCACATTTGTTAGTGGGTGAATGTCATTCTGTAGTGGTTACAATCATAGATATGATTTGTGTGCTGTGACAGCTTGCTTAATATTGTTTGCCACATAGAAGCAACATTCTAGGAAGATTATGATGGTTATGAGTGTGGATGGGTACAGTGAATGTTTTTTTTATTATTATTAAAAGTAAATGTATTTAATTTGTAGATGGTCAACTTTTTAGCCTGAATGATATTGAAGAATGGATTATTGACTTTAAAATATAAGGTTTCAAAGTGGTGACCAAAATTATTGGAATACTAATTTTCCCAGATATACCAGATATATATTTTGCTGTAGTACACACTACAAAAATAATAAATAAATTAATTTAAAAAAATCTGTCAAAACATTTGACATGCATGGAAGAAAATTATCTGTACAGTTTCTGTATAAATACACATATAAAACACACAGTTTTGCATATATAAAAAAATCTAAATCAAATTGGAAAAATCAATGTTTTTTTATCAATATGCATTAATAAAGAAAATGTACTGATAAAATACACATTGTGCGCACAACTATTGTGTTCAGCTAGTGAAAGTACTATATAATAATCTTGGCGCCTATGTCTGTGTATGTGTGCAATATATATATATATATATATATATATATATATATATATATATATATATATATATATATATATATATATATATATATATATAGTGTGATTGGCTGATTAGAAATTTGTGTTAAGCAGTTGGACATATATATATATATATATATATATATATATATATATATATATATATATATATATATATATATATATATATATATATATATATATATATATATATATATATATATATATATGTCCAACTGCTTAACACAAATTTCTAATCAGCCAATCACACTACAGCAATTTGATGCATTTATGCATGCAGACATGGTCAAGATGATCTGCTGCTGCAAACTGAGCATCAGAATGAGGAATTAAGGTGATTTAATCCTGAAAATGAGTTCACTCTACTCAAATGGCCTGCACAGTCACCAGAACTCAATCCAATAGAGCACCTTTGAGATGTGGTGGAACAGGAGATTCGCATTATAGATATGCAGTCGACACATCTGCAGCAACTGCGTCATGCTGTCATGTCAATATGGACCAAAATCACTGAGGAATATTTCCAGTATCATGTTGAATCTATGCCATGAAAGATTAAGGCAGTTCTGAAGGCAAAAGGGGGTCTAACCCAGAACTAGTAAGGTGTACCTAATGTACAATTGAGTGTAAATGATGAATGTGTATGTGTCATTCAGACCTTAAAACTAATAATTTAACACACTGAAAAAAAAGAATAAAAAAACATACATTCACTGTGCATCATCTGCTTTTGACAGCGTTTTAAAATGTATATTTTTTGTGATATCATTTTACATTTCCTAACCTTCATTTTGCCTTTAATATCTTATATTTTTTGTTTGCACAGAGTCTGACAGCAGCCACACTGAGATCTAATCTCACCATCGTCCACTTCATCAGAGAACAGACAAAAAATAAATAATTAAATGAGGTAGAAACATCTCCAGACACTTCAAGAACACTTCAACCTGCTCTCTTGATGCTGTCAAAAGTAATGTGATAAATGCATGTGATATGTAAAATAATATATGTAATAAATAGATTTTCTGTATCAGTATGAACAAAAATTAAGTCAACATTTTATGTGACCATCCTTTGAATTTAAAACTAGTTTTGTCATATGTGTACACTTGCAAAGAGCATTTCAAGTAGATTTCGAGTAGTTTCTTAAAGTGTCTTGAAATGTAATATCATAAAAATAGAAAAAATATATTTAAATAAAGACAAACAAATAAATAAGAACTAAAATATCCCACTGAACAGAATGTTTACTGCAGCCAATCTCTTGGAAATTTGAATTCAGTACATTAAACATTGTGTTCATAATGTGTATTCTAGAGGGGTAAAGCTGGTTCCTCCTCTTACGGTTATGCTTTGCACGTGGCTGTGCCTCCTTCGAAAGCGCTTGCTGATGTTTTACATTGATCGTGACTTATGAAGGCGATTCAGCATGACAGTTAACAGGGCAGTGAGTTACAGGAGGGTTGATGTCCAATTAGCGCCGTCTCCTCGGCTTTAATGAGTAGTGGTAAATTTCAGCTCCATCTCCCTGGCACAGTTTAATTAGCTGTAATTACATGTGGCCTGACCTTTGCAGAGCCCTGTCCTGTTGATTTACAGGCCCGCAGGTCTCTGATTTATCCTCCTGGGAGGCCGGAGGAGGGCCAGATAACGTCAGGGACACTAGACTTAAGTTCACCCTCAAGGACCACTCCAGGGAACGTACAGCTTACAGTAATGTTATAATTGGAATGCCTTCTCTTGTAATTATTAGTATTTTCAACAGCTTAAATGTTTAGTGATTTGGTAAGTTATAGTAACATATAACTCCTCTTTTTAATAGGCCCATTTTACAGGTCCCACTAGAATTAAACAGTTTTAACATTTTTGAATACGTTCAACCAATTTCTGGGTCTGTCAAGAACACATTTAGCTTAGCTTAGCATACATCATTGAATCAGATTAGAGCATTAGCATCTCACTCAAAACATTCAAAAAATTGTACTTTGTTTAAGCTTGACTGTTCTGTAACTGGTCTTTTCTGTAATAGCTCTGATAGTTACATTAAATACTAAGGGTGCTTTCACACCTAGTCTTTTGTTTCGGAACCTGGCGCATTTGCCCCCTTAGCACGATTCGTTTGGGCATATGTGAATCCAGCAATAATGATTTGATCAATGCTAAATCAATCGGTATGAGACGGCCTGAATGAGGTGGTCCTGACGCCGTTGAAACGAACTCTGGAGCGGTTCATTTGAAGTGAGAAAGCATTATGATCTGATGAACTTACAAACTATATCACGGTGGTTATCTCACAATGTATTATGGATATGTACAGTAATAGGCATATAAACAGTTGAAGTCAGAATTATTAGCCATCCTGAATTATTAGCCCCCTGTTTATTTTTTTCCCCAATTTCTGTTTAACGGAGGAAAGATTTTTTTCAACACATTTCTAAATACAGTTTTAATTAGTTTTAACATTTCTGATTAATTGTATCTTTTTTTTCTAATTGATTTTTCCCTGGTTTTTGTTATCTTTGATTCAAATATGATTTCTCAGCATCCCTCAAAGCCTTCCTTACTCTGACCTTCCATTTGTTCATGTCGGCTCTCCTTTTTTTTTCTAAGGATTTGCTTTTTAATGTCCAAAGTGGACATGACATCAAGCATCATCTTCATTCTTCTTAGTGGAAATAAAAGTTTTTTCCACATGACGCTATTTTAATGTTTTAAATGCACATTCTTGATCATGCAAAAATATCCTCGAACAGTATCTGTATACAAAGTTCACACATACAGTACAAGTAATGTCACATGGTTATCACATTTTTTATTTTTATTTTATGTAGTTATATGGTTGTTCGTTGCACGCACTAGTCAGTTTAATACTCTGTTTGATATTGACTGAGGGCAGAGTGATACACATGGGTGATGAGGCTAATCAGTGCTGATACTTGGAGAATATTGCACAGCTTTAATCAGCAAATTTCACTAACAGTGTTAGTGTGGTCTTATCAACGTTACAATAATTATTAAATGCCATGAATAGACAATACAAATTTTGGTACAAACTGTTATTCAGCTGCTATATACTAGGAAAGTTTCTAAATTAGAAAAGCAGTTTCTGAAGGTTTAGTATGGTCTATTAGCAGTCTCTGACTGTTTATAGAAGTTAGGTACCACCACAATTCCTCAATTGTCAACTTAAACATATCTTTGTTTTAGTTCAAATATTGATTATGTATACCAGAACTCTCAAACAGTGATTATCTTAAAGTCAAATGAGTGTCTGGCTCAAGGCTATGGACATGGGATTTTAAAAGAATGATGGCTGGAAAGTATTGTAAATTTATAATTTAACTATAATAGTGTGATTGAAAGTAATAGTTTTTTTTATTTGTTTATTTTCTTAATAATAGTTTTTTATTTGTTTATTTTCTTAATATTTGAAAAAGCTTAGCTTTAGTTGAGTTTCTTGTGTGCTGAATGTTCATATATTAATGTATGTGGTTGAGAAGTTCTGCAGAGCTGAGAACTACTCAATGTACATCAATAGCACAGAAAAAAGAACACCACATATTAAACATAGCATATTATTGCTGTGTTTCAACATACATTTGCTACAAAATTGCCACCTAAAGTGCAAATTGCCAGTTGCGATCAGACTTAAGAGTCAGTTATTAAGCTTTCAGCATTTTTTCCCCATGTACCTTAAAACCAATTATGCTCTGTAACATTATTATTATTATGTCTGGGAGAATATTTATAATTATATATTAAGTATAATCTGTAATGGAAAGTCTAGCAGTCAGTATTATAAAACAAACAAAACACATAAGCTACTCTAAATTGATAAAAGAAACTGATTTCAATAGAAGTAAGGTTTAATAAATGAGTGAAAAGGAACAGCATTTCATTCATTCGTTCATTACTTTGTTCATTCTTGCACTCTAGGCTGTCTTAAACACATGCATGGCCATTTGTAAAGGATTTGATTTGAGGGAAATTATGTAAAAAGATAATCAGTTTCTTGCACAGATCATTGGCTTCACTTCAGAGGACTTTGATGCATCGTCATGAACAGTGTTGTGCAAGTTACTTCCAAACTGTAATACATTACAGATTACTTATTACTGTGATTTAAAAGTAATCCCTTACCTTACAATATTACTGTCTCAAAATTGTAATATGTTACATTACTCTTATATTACTTTTTAACTACTTTTACCAAAACAACTACAGAATTAGAACTTAACATTCTAAAATGACTAAATGTACTGCAGAGCATTTTACATCCAGTAGAAAGCGATATGATGTAGCAGAATGACGGTGACCTATCCAGGCTACTAACAATATAGTATATATTTGGCAACGTGAAGACTCAAGACAATGCAAGAAAGGATAAGAGCCAGAATCACAAATGATCAAAGTCTGTTGAAAGTATGGTAAAGGTAAAGTGATTATCTGGCAATATCTGTGAATAGCTTGGCTATTTTCATATTAGACACAACAGGCCTATATGTAAACTCCAATGCCATGACGAGATGCATTTTTTTTCTTAATCTTGCCATTATTCTATTCACTTTAAATTCAGGTTCACAACACAAAACTGTCATGCACAAAGTGAGCATGATGAACATTGCTTTCTCAATATAATGCTCATGCACCGATTTCCTCTGTGGACAAAACTGCTTGTGAGCTCTCAAATATACGCTGCTCGCGTGCAAATTTTCTCATGCTCTCTCAAATATGCACTGCTCACGCACAAAATTTCTTGTGCGCTCACAGTACACTACTCGCTCAGTGAGATTATATGCAGACTCACAATTTGTGTCTTGTGTTCCCTCTTTCTTTCATGCTTTTTGATATAATTTATATTTGTACACTATTTATTAACAATAACCAAAATACTAAAATAGACTTACATATAAAATTTTTAATCTAATCCACTATAACCTTTTTTGTTGTTTGTTATATGATGAAATATTTCCAATTTCAAACACTTAAGACACAGAGAAAAGAAGTTGAATGCAAAGAATACATTTTTAAAAAACATTTATTAAACATCCAAAAGGTGCACCATACTAATCAAATAAAACAACATTTAAACAAAAATATAACGAATGCAAGCAGAAATGTAACCGATAAAAATAGGGGAAAACTTGATGAGGTATTATAGCCTACTGAACTATTCACTCCTCAAATAAATCTCACTATCAATCCCATTTTATCATGGCAACTAAAATAAATTGAACAGGTCTCTGTTGTCTTCCACATTGCTGATGAGATTGTGGAGGACATTTTCCCTGTCATGTACAGTGTTTTGAACAGTTCTACAGTAAAGTACTTCAATTAATCAGTTGTGCTAATACTAGTTGCTATGGTAACACAAGCGTAATATAAACTAATTACCCAGTGCTGTAGTTTTTTTTTTTACAATATAGGGTATACTATACTACAATTCACCACACTTTACTGTAGTAAAACTACACTTTGTATTTCATTTTATCAGTTGACTATTCTTAATACTACAGTATGCTGAAGCATTCATTAACAAATTGTAAATAATACTAGCCTAAAACATAGGCAGTATATCTAACACTCAAAAACACAAGTATTTATTATAGAATATATCACAACCTTTTAGTGTTTCGTGTATTGCTAATAAATACTGTAGCAATATACAAACCATATCAACATTCTGGGGATAACCAATTGAACAGGAGGATCTCTGGAGAGCAAAAGCACGAAAAGAAGAGGAAACATGAGGCACAAAATGTGAGTCTGCATCATCTGACAGAGCCAGAGCAGATCATTCACACGTGAGCAGCCGTGTTTTGAGTGCGCGCGACTGCGAAAAAAAAATGCAGTCGAGTTCTCCACGAACAGAGAATTACATGAATGCGCTCTTGTAAAACTGCGCTTACGACTGTTGTCAGTGAAATAACGCCATATGCACATACGTCCATCTCGCGAATGTACTGTCTTCTATATCTATTTTGCCGCTTTTCCGCTGCACGTCAGGGCTTGACCTTACTGTGAACCGGGCTGAGCCAATAGCCTCGGACCTCGAGCTCAGAGGCTGAAATCATTCCGCGTTCAAAGTAAAAAAGTTCCAATAGCCAGGGGGAGATTAATGATAACACGCGCATATATATTAACTAACCACGAACAGAAAATAGAACTTACTTGCGGTATTTTTTTTTGGTAATGTCTTGCGGGCGAAAAGTTTGTTGTAACGCACGCGTTACTGAACATGTACCGAGTAAAATATTACTGAAAATGTATAAGTAATGCCTTACACTACTGCGTTACTGGAAAATGTAATACATTACTGTAATACATTACTTTTGTAACGCATTACTCCCAACACTGGTCATGAACTACAGATATTACATTTATTTGACCTGTGTAATTTTGACTCTCACAGTGCTGATAACCATTGGTTTACATTTTTATTCTTGCTGTAAGGATAAAGTCCCACTAGTAAATGTGGACCCTGACCTGATACAGAAAAAAACTTGCAAAGTTGTTTTTAACATTGTTTTGGCGCACAAAAGCTTTCCTGAAGCTTTTGGATCACGGATTGGATCAAATCTTGGAAATGGGTTTTTCAAAAGTAACAGGGATTTTGTATTAAGGTCAGTCCATGTAAATCAGTCTTACATTTCATTTGGATCAAACCTTCCCTTTGGATTATTCAAAACTTTTAAACTCAGATTGGGATCTATTTAATCCAAAAAAACAGGATAAGCCTGATCCCATCAAAAAAATGGATTCAATTGTGATTTAAAAAAAAATAAAATAAATAAACCAAATACAATTTTAAAAAAGTTTTGTTTTATTGCGTTCCTGTGTATTTCTTGTTGGCCTTCGGCAGCGTAGTAGCTTCCATCTCTACACCACATGCCTCTGACGGATCAGGCAGTATTTACTGCAAAATCAATTCTTCATTAGCACATCTTTTAATTATTTTCTTGAAGCTTTATGCGGCACCAAAATTTTAAAGAATTCTGCTATTTTAAATAAGTCACGCTTACGGCAGCGTTCAAACTGTCACGTGCTCGGGGAAAGTGCAAAGGCAATCAAATCAAAATCCATGTTAACACAATTCGCTACTCCCTCCCACACTAAAAAGAAAGCAGCCAAACAAAGAATAAATTTAAATGACTTACCCACTGCGCATCTACAAGAAGGGTTCAAGATTTTTACATTTTGATAATAATAATAATAATAATAATAATAATAATAATAATTCCTTACAATTATATAGTGCCTTTTCTGGACACTCAAAGCACTTTACACATTGGATGGAATCTTCTCATCCACCACTAGTGTGCAGCATCCACCGGGATGATGTGACGGCAGCCATATTGCACCAGACCGCACACCACACACCAGCTGATTGGTGGAGAGGAGACAGGGTGATGAAGCCAATTATCATATGGGGATGGTTAGGAGGCCATGATGGACAGAGGCCAGAGGGCAAATTTGCCCGGGATGCCAGGGTTAAACCCCAACTCTTTTTCTGGACCTCGTTTAACATCTCATCCGAAAAACGGTGCTCACTGAGCAGTATAGAGTCCCTGTCACTATTCTCTTAATATGAATGTCAATGGTAACTGGTTTTCAGCTTTCATCAAAATATCAAATTCTGTTCTCAACAGAAAAAAAGAAAAGGTTTGGAAGCACTTGAGGGTGAGTAAATAGTGACTATGTTTTTATTATTGGGTGAACTATCCCTTTAACTATCCCTTCTTAGGTCGACCAGTTGTGTGATTGACATCTGATTGCATTGGATTTATGTTCCTGCTGATGCCATGACTAAACTAAATGTTGCATCACATAGCTTTGCCAGCTTTGCTTGTAACATCTGCTTACAATCAGCTCTCTCTGGTCTCCTCGGGTTCTCCAATACTAATTTAAAGTCAAAGAGCAGAACTCCTGAGCGGGAGGTGAATGATTATGTCTCATTGGCTCGACTGAGACAAATGACTCAAGTGCACTCGGCACCATGAGACTTAAAGAGAAGGTTCACAGTGAGGAATCTCAAATAGCCGCTGAGACTTAAAGGGCCTCGGGCCTGAGGAAAAAGTGGACGGCAAGCTTTGGAGCTTAGAGGGATGCAGAGGGAAATGACGTCTGTGACCCTTGAACATAGAGTCTGTGATGGGCTCATTATAATGCTGAGAACAGCAAAGCTCCAGAACAAAAAAAATGCAGCGGTTCCCCTGATCACGTCATTGAGTCCCACTAGGGGATGAAGTCTAGTGTAATGAAGAGTAATGAACAAGGCCAAGCACCTCACCTGGACCACTGCTTCATCCCGTGAGTATTGGAGTGGAAGATGTTACACCTGTTCAGAGGGTGGTAATTTGTCCTATTAATGGCTCAGTGGCATTTTAGGGAAATTAGTATTTTATTATAGCTTTTATGAGTGTTTGCAATTTGTAATGGTTCATGCATGCTGTATGCAGTGTAATGGCTAGTGGTTGAACTAAATATTGCAGTCTAAATTCAAAATATTAGAATTTTGTTTCTTTTTCTTCAACTAGCCTCTTCTCTAGAGCTGAAGATCTTTGCCTGAACCCGAAGGAACCCGACATGTTCAGGCTTAATTTCTATCATTTTAGACAGAGTCGGGCCAGGCTCGAGCTTGCGCGGTAAATGAACAGTCATGTGATGCATTTAGATTAGCACAAGAAAAGTAATCAAATTGTTTGTTACAACATCAAAACCCATCCCTGCAAAGCTGAAGCAAATGATGACGGAGAAGTCAAAAAGAGTGAATTTTGCGGAATGGAAAAATGTACAGCAAGCTGACAGGGAAAATGATGAGGTCACTTGCTACATTGAAACCACTGTCATGAAAAATGAAATGGATGTTCTTGGCTGGTGGAAGATGATGAACAAACAATCCTACAAAAAACTTGCAAAATTAGACAGATCAGTAATACTATGCTTACCGGACATTAGCAGCAGCAGTGAAAGCATGTTCAGTGCGGCTGGACGCACCGTCGGTAAGCGAAGGACCGTGCTAAAGCCATCTACAGTGGATTTAATAATGTTCCTCCACAAAAACATGTTTACAAAACCTAATCTTGGTGAGTAAAGTATTTTCAAATTATAACTAAATATTAATTCAATCATAAATGCATAATGTAGATAGAGTATATATAGGCTAATGTTGGCATAATTATTTTATTATTCAGCTTCAACATCACCTTAAGGCCGAATTGTGAAGAGAAGTGGCGAAACAAATCCTGCAGTCTTTATCTTAATTTCGTTATTGCCAAATGCCCATCTTAATTTATAATTTATTTTTATTTAATTTGTTAAGAAAGACTTAATTTTATTGGTGTGTTGGCCAATTTAAAGGCTAAGTGTATGTAACTAGGCATATTTAGAGTGTTGAGATGTTATGATGTTACAGAGGACTTATTTTATTTCTTTGTTTCAACTTCTGTGGCCTATATATTTGTTATGAATAAATTAGGTCCCACTTTATTTTCATGGTCCGTTTGTTGAATTTAAGTTTCATTGCATCTACATGCCAGCTAATTCTCATTAGATGATAAGTAGACTGTTAGGTTGGGGTTAGGGTTAGTGTAAGTTGACATGTACTTGCAAAGTTTCTTATAGTCAGTTTAATTTCTGTTGAAGGAGCAGTATCAGCAGATATTAAGAGATAATTACTAATATTCAAATGGACCATCAAAATAAAGCGTTAAAATACATTTTGTTACAAGACCTATAAAGGACTCATTCTTGAAAAAGAGGCTAAAAAGCTGTGTGCATGTGCATATTTGAATAATGTCAGGCTGTAAACGGGTTCTGGCTTTTAAAAAGCTGTCAATCAAAATGCACTTGTCGGGCTTGGGCTGAATTCTGTCGGGCCTAACTTTTATGGCCAGATTACACCTCTACCCTCCTCTTCATATTGACATAGGCAGGTTGCCAGATTGACAACACCAACAGGAGTTAGCCAAAAGCAAAATTAGGTATATATGTGAGTTTATTACATACAACGTCAAAGCAAATGTACAAACATAGATACATTTTGGGTGGAGTTAATGAAGTGCGTACAAAGAAAAGGTCCAGAGATGTTGAAGATCTAGATTTTTTTTCTGGACTTGGAATGGATTGGGACCATTGCATTTCTGTTAGATTTTATCAAAAATGTCTTTTGTTTGTTGTTTTCTAAGATTAAAAATGTGTTAGGGGATTAAAATGGCATGACTGCAATCATTTATTTGTGTGAACTAACCCTTTAAAGCTCTATAAGTTAACACACAGATTAAGACATGCCAATCACATAATGACAAAAAAAAAAAAACATCTATTTGATTGTGCATCAGAATACTCATGCAAATGTACATCCTCCAAGATTAGCCACAAAGTGTTAACATTTTCTAAACATATGAAACCTCTAAAATCCTCTATAAATGTTTCAAAATTTTGCAGCAAGGCTGGTCTTTGTCTTCAATAAGCTCAAGAGATCATGCCTCTCTTTATCTCCCTGCAGTGGCTATTGGTTGCAGCCTGCATTAAGTTCAAGACATTGATGCTTGCATACAAAACAGCCATGGGATCTGCACCCTCATTACCTTCACTTGCTTTTACAAGGACTACATCCCCTCCAGAAACCTTGTGGTACCATCACTAAGAAGGTCAAAATCACTTTGCAGAGCAGGTTCATGCAGTCTTTCTAGCTGATGGAATTATTTTTACAAGTCCTAAACCTTCCCAATTGCACGTTCTCTTTATTTAATGTTACAAACACAGCTGAACTCACACTGTATGTTCTGTGGGCACTGACTGTAAACTGCAAAATGAAAATAATTAAAATTATAAATTAAACATAGTTTGAAATGCTGTAATGCTAACACTTCTGTGATATTTTTTATGAAGAATTCCTTGTTGTATTCTTCATTTGGAAGTCAATTTGTATTTAAATGTCTGCTAAATAAATATATGTAAATGTTCTAGTTCAATCAAAAGTGAAAAATTTGTCATCATTTACTCTTCATCCACTTGTTCCAAACTTTTCTTCGAGTTCCTTTCTTCTTTTCAACACAAAGAAAGATATACTGGGAGAAAACAAAAAAAAAAAAACAACAACAACAACCTATAAATGTCAATGGCTGCTTTTTCCAAACATTTTTTTTTCTGAACATCTTGTTTTGTCTTTAAAAGAAGGAAGAAATTAGAAGTTAAGATATAACCACTTGAGTCTAAGTAAATGATGAGGACATTTACATTTTGGGTGAACATTCCCTTCAAGTAAATCACAAAAGTTGTTACGTGCTGCAACAAATTGGCACATGATGTCTTTAATACTAATAAAACAAGAAATAAGAAAATAGGAAATTGCTAGAGAAATGTAGCAGCAACACAAATTAACCACACAAAGCTATTAATTGAGAGGCTTCAACACACAAGCAACAATGAAGAGAACATAAACAGGTGTGCTCATTAATGAATCATCATGACAAATAAAGACTGTCTTGAAGGTAGAACAAAGGTAACTAGGTCACACTAAAGACTACAACAAAACCAAAGCAGAAGATTCTGGACAAGAGTATTTTTTTTATGTTTTATTCTGGTGCTAGCTGTAAGTAAACATTTACACATTTAGCAGAAACTTTTATTCAAAGAGACTTAAAAGTGAGGAAAAAGTAAGCACTTCAAATCATCATGAACAGTACTGTACATAAATGCTATGACAAACCAATTTTTTTTCTTTCCCCGAGAAGTATGGGGTGCTTATAAGAATGTGTCTGGTGCATATGAGAGTAAAAAAATAAATAAATCGGATGCTTACAATTTTTGTATGCAAATTTAAATTGAATGACTTTAAGAAATGTTTCCTTGGCACCTATTGGGAAATGTTATTTATTTACAGGATTTCAGGTAAAGGCTGAAATACACTACGCCACTTTGCCCCTCATTAATTCTTTCTTTCTTTCTTTCTTTCTTTCTTTCTTTCTTCTTTCTTTCTTTCTTTCTTTCTTTCTTTCTTTCTTTCTTTCTTTCTTTCTTTCTTTCTTTCTTTCTTTCTTTCATTTTCCTTCAGCTTAGTCCCTTTACTTATCAGGGATCGGTGGGGAAAAATTATTATTATTTTTTTACTTGAGAGTAGGCCTGCAGAAAGAGTAAGTATGTTTGGGTGCAACAGCCAAAGGACTGCAGAATGACTGATAAGTGACATTACAAAACGTCACCTGTTAATATCAGTTGTGTACGGGGCTTGACATTAACTCTTTTGATCAGCAGCTACTGTGGCTAGTATTTTTCCAACATTACTAGCCACTCTCCATTTTCACTAGCCACAATTTTGTTGTTGAGAAAATATATTTTATATGCATAAATTTGTCTTTGGCATGCTAAAATTACTTGATTTAGACTTTGTGTTATGTCCATATGCCTCCTCATTCATTTTACTTTTTTTTAAATCTAATAAATGGCTAATATTTTTTACATTTAAGAAAACCATTTCCTGAACTTGTTTTATTGAACATGCATGGAATTAGCTAGATATTCCAAAAGGTTGCCAAAGCAGAATGAACCGCCAACTTATCCAGCATATGTTTTACACAGTGGATTCCCTTCCAGCTGCAACCCAGTACTGGGAAACATACATAAACACTCATTAACACACATACGCTACGGCCAATTTAGTTTATTCAGTTCACCTATACCGCATGTTTTTGGACTGTGGGGGAAACCGTAGCACCCGGAGGTAAGCAAAGCAAAGATGGAGAACATGCAAACTCCACACAGAAATGCCAACTGACCCAGCCAGGGCTCAAACCAGCGACCCTCTTACTGTGAGGTGACAGTGCTAACCACTGAGCTTCCATGTCACCTCCTACACTATAGTTGCCAAAAGTTCAATCATGTAATTTATGATGGTCATAGACCCTTTTTCTTTAGCTCTTGTCTTATCTCCGACTACCTCTCAGTTCAAAACTAGATTAAAGACCTATCTGTTTACTAAAGCATACACTCTGCGCATCACTTAGCGGGTTTCCACACAGGTTTCTGCATCTTGTATACTGTATATACACTATGAACAGCAGCTTCGCTAATTATTCTCATTATTCTCCACCTGGGGATACTCTTCCCGAGGCCCTCAGACTATGCAGAGTCACTGATTTGATCCAAGACCAGCGACGAGATGATCCCAAGGCTTCCATATCCTGGACCAGGCTGTATCCTGAGCAGATATAGTGGTGGTCATGGAAGAGTGGAGAGCATGAGACTGATTCCTGTGACGCTCCAGGGACAAAAGTGTCTTCGATGAGGCCAGCTTCCAGCCTCCGCCACTGAGACTGCAGCTCTGCACAAGACGTTTGGCCAGCGGAGAAATTAAAATGATGTATGACAAATTGCTACTATAACATAATACACGGGTAAGTCAAAAGAAATCAAGGCCACAAAATCACAAATATTGAGAAGAAATGGAGACATACAAGACTGATGCCATGAACAACAGCATAAAAATTGCCAGCACCTTTAGAATGTAAACAACAACTGTTACCTTAACAGAGCAAAGAAAAAATGCCAGTGATTGCAACAGAACTACACCAACTGTGCCAGTACTTATTTGCTTGTTAGTTTGGTCGTTATTCATATTAATTTATTGTGAGGATAATAATTCTCATTATCCAGGGCTTAACATTTATGCGTTGGAAAAAATGTGGATAAGTAGCCTGAATAGAATGTCAATAAGTGCAAATTATTGACTGTATGACATTAAATGTTAATAGCAACTGGTAATCATTTAAATATTAGCAGTAACGAGGTGGTGCCAGTCCATGCTTGCAACAGTATATGCTATTGTATAATCTGTTGGATAATATCAGTGTCACAAGACTTACATTTAAGACACAATATTGTCTATAAAAGCAGTTCCAAACAGAGCAGTTCTGTGTTATCAGGCAATACAGTAAAGCATTACATGAATGAATGAATGAATGAACGAACGAACGAACGAACGAACGAACCCCTAACTCGTGTAGTAAACTGCTAGGCTCTTTTTATTTCTCTTTTCTTCAAGCACAACGAGATACCCATCCATGTTTATTCCATCTGTCATTTATCCACTAAACACGGGGCATGTTTATGCATGAGTTTATTGTGTTCAAAATGACTTGAAGTTTAGGTTGTTTACAATCCTCAGTTGTGTAGTGCACAATGCCATTTTCTCTGTAGTCCTAAAATTAAGGGATTAAGGAAGCAGGGAACATAGTTGGATTTTGAAGATCATTCCACCATCCATGAAGAGTGAATGTTCAGAAGATTAATACTGTGCCTCTCTGTGCTCTTTGTAGACTTGTAAGAACATATGGAAGCCAGGAGGGTGCAGATCCTGTGGTTGTTTGATAAGCAAGCATCAGCACATGGATAGGTTTGAAGTGAGATTTCTTGAGTATGTTGAAGACCACTCATGTTGCAGCTTTTTGAATCATTTGTAGAGGTTTTATTGCACATGATGAACATCAGCCTGATGAGTTTTTACAATATCCTATAACTTTCAAAGGTATGGATAAGAAGATGGACAGCATACTACTGTATGTTAGGAGGGGTATATTTCTTTCTCAGCTTGTGTAGCCCAGACCTGCATGATTATGCTTTGTAGGTCTTTTGTAGGTCAGCTGGTCATCAAAAATAATCCTAAGGCTGAACTTGGTGGAATAACTGTTGGTGACCCTAGCTGGATAGTGAAATTTTGTTGTAAAGTTATTTTGTCAGAGAAAACAAGAAGTTCTCTCATTGCCAGGTTAAGTTGCAGATCTTCATCCTTGCCAATATGTCCTCCAAGTCATCAGAAATCCATTCAGCCGACATTGGACCTTCTGGTTGAATTGTGTGTTATCATCCAAGCAATGGTAAGAGAAACTATGATTCTTGACAGGTTCTAGTAATACGGTGTATATGGAAAACAGAATTAGTCCAAGAACAGACCCCTGAGGCACTCCTGTGTTCTTTACATTGTTCCTTATATGCAGAGTGTTTTAAAATATGTTCCAGTTACAAGTCATGTATTGTATTGGAAACTTAACATTTGTTTTAGATTTTTGTATGTTTTAGGTTAAAGGAGCAGTAGGTGATTGTCTTCAGAAACTTTTTTTGTTGTGCTGGTTGAAAGTCTCTTCACAGTCTAACAGTAATCATTAACGTAAATGATCTAAATGTATTTATATGTATTTTTATATTCTGGGTAAGGCATAAGACAAAAAAACGTTTGTCCAATTAAATATTGTTGGTCCGACATCTCCCATAATTCTGATAAGTAGCCCAAACTTTCTGTCAGCAAATGCAGATTTCAACACGCACACGGGAGACAGAGAGAGCAAAACAAATACTGAATCAAAACTTTAAAATCCTGAATCAATATTGGAGTTAGTTTTGCATGCTGGAGGAAGGATGACACTATGGCTGAAGTATTTCTTTTAGACAGGTAATGTTCTGTTTTAAACTCTTTTAGTCACGCAGAGCTGATGTAGATTGTGTTGTTTCATGAATGGGTTATATACACAGAAGTGTTGTTCAGCCAACAAAATCTCCCGGCAAAAGATTGATGTGACTGTTCAGTTTACATCATCAATAGTGTAGATTTTTATTTAGTTTAACAACAAAACATCAGTGAATAGCGCTAATCCGCCTAGCCAGCTTTACTGGGCTCAAGTTGGTTTTATATTTACATTGGTTCATTTTTGAACAACGACAGCCTGTGACGTGCTCACTATATTGTTTACCATGCTACTCTGAATATTCACTCTGAAAGAGTTTGTAAGTATGGCTCAGTAATGAATATAATTCCTGCACGCCATCCGCCAACCACTAAGCAGAGTCGTGTTAAGACAGCACGTGAGAGAGGGTTGTTTGCGGTCATCTTTAAGGTGCGCACACTAATGTTTCAAATATATTATACTAACCAGATAGCCTTGGGATAGGATTACCAAATCCTGTTTTTCCTTAAATGGAATCTACAGTATAGCCTACTGACAGTAGTGTAAAGTAACTAATTAAAAAAACTCAAACTACTGTAATTGAGTAGTTTTTCTCAGGAATTGTAATTTAATTAGTAGTTTTATATATGTGTACTTCCACTTGAGTACATTTTTAGTGTAGTATTGGTAATTTTACTCCTTTACTTTCCTTCAACCTGTAAGAGGCTAAATTATCACATGCATTTGTTTATATGACAAAACATGTCTTTTTGACTCAAGAAGGTAAATACTGACTCCAAAGGCAGATACTGATAAGATCAGGGCTTGGTGTGTGGACTTTGGGGGTTTTACGATGTGGTCACATGTTGATTGGTCAGTTTGAATGTCTCAGCATTTTGGCTTTAGTCACATGGTCAAGAAAGGTACAAAATAGGTGGTGAAACGCTGCTCTGCCTCTTTTCCTGGCCTGTCTTTCCTGCTCTGCTTCTCTTCTCCTCTGGAGTCTATCTTCTTTGACTCTACTGCAATCAGGCTAACTTCTGGGCCTGCTCTCTTTGTCTGTCTCTCCTTCTACCTCTGGTAACTTTAATTTTACACTCAAGCTGGGTAAAATTTATATCATATGTTTTATCATTTCATATTTTATCATTTTATACAGTTATTTTGTAATTAATTCAGTTGTAACCATAGATAATTATTGTCATTAAATAATTTCATTATCAAGTATTTGGGAATTACTTTTGATTTAACATCAACACTTAACTGTTCCATAATGCAATACAATACACATCACATAATATCAACGCTCTCCCACATTTTAGCTATTAATACTGCCCTTATTTCCGTTTTTGGTATTATATTGCTGAAGAATGGTTTGACTAGAAATGTACAGGTTTTTTACCATCAATTCTGATAATTTTTAGTCATTTAGCAAAACTACAGTTCGAACTGATGTGGTTTAAAACCCATTCTTACAAACCTGCAGTCACTACTATTTGTTCCTGTCTATAGGGATTAGAAATGTCAGTCTTGTAATTCCTGTCCAATCAATCGCACATAGAACATAAATTGCATCATAATGAACTACCTCAAGACATGAGCGATATATAGATGCAACAAACTGTTTGGAAGCATTAAAAGTGTCCAAGGTGTCCAAAATCTTTACATGCAATGACCCAGAGATAATGGATGTCACCGATCAGAAGATGACGGATGTTTACTATATGATGACTGAAATGGCCTTAAACACCCAGCAGGCACAAGTCGTCAACATGAAGTCAGATTGAAGTTGTACCCTAACGTCATGGGGATGTTGCATTTTGTTTGGAGGTGAAAATTGGGTTGACGTCAGAACTCAACGTCAATGTCCAACATTTAACCTAAAACCAACCAAATATCAATGTCTAATGATGTTACAGCTTGGCATTGTGTGGATATTACCACTATGACACCTATCAGATGTTGGATTATGGTTGCCATACCTGATGAATAAATGTCAGTATTTGATGGATATGCCATTGGTTTAAGATGTTGGCTCGACGTTGGATTTTGGTCACTTTCCAACACAACCTAATATCAACCAAATATCAACGTCATTTGACGTCGTTATTGGACATCAAAATAACATTGTTGTTAGACTCTGAATAGACATTGCATTTTGGTCACCTGACATAACAACCTAAATCTAACCTAATATTAACGTCTTTTGATGTTGTGTACCTGCTGGGCAATAACTAAATGCACTATAGAATGTTACGTTTACACACACATGCACAAATTACATGTAAATGCTTCAGCTTTTAACAGTGTAATACTCAATACTTAGTACTCTTGAGTACTTTTAAAAGGGCTACTTTTAACTCACACTTTGAGTAATATTTACAACAGATACTTTTACTCGCTCTACTTTTTTAGGCAAGTAATGGGACTTTTACTGGAGTATGATTTTTCAATACTCTTTACATCATTGCCTACTGGCTTAGCAAAGAACAAAAGGTAGGCAAAACACTACAAACAGCCGTGGTTTGTTTTAATAGTAAGAAACAGAAACACTGCAATCAACAAACATTTAACTTTTTTATTTGTTTGTTTTTGTTGTAGATTACCATGTCTCATTAGATGTGACAAGATTCATATATGAAGGAATATAAAGGAATTTATACAGTATATCATCAGTAACCATCACGAGTGTGATCATTCATTTCTTTTATTTTATTTGGTTTATTTGGTTAAAAAAATCACAATTGAATCCACTCTTCTGATGGGATCAGGATAATCCTGTTTTTTTTTTTTTTTTGGATCAAATAGATCCCAGTCTGAGTTCAAAGTTATGAATAACCCAAAGGGCAGGTTTGATCCCAATCAAATGTAAGATTGGATTACACTGACTAATCTTAAAGGGTACCTATGGTAAAAAATCTACTTTTCAAGCTGTTTGGACAGACATATGTGTAGGTATAGTGAATAGACCGTCATATTGGGGTGATATAAACACACCCAGTCCTTTTTTTTCAATTTAACAACATAAAAACGGTGGACCAATTGGAGCGGTTTTCAGATCGACCGCAACTTGACGTAGGAGTGCGGTCCCCCGCCCACCAATATTGATTGACAGGCGCGTCATCATATCCTCAGTTTGTTGTTTCATGTTCGCCATTTTCAGCGTGTGAGTCGATGTCACTAAAGGAACACCCTTGCTCTGTTTTTAGATGTAAGGCTCATTGGGCTTAACACACAATCAACATTCATCACATGATTGCACTAATCTGAATTATATTTTGTAACATAGTTTGTTTGTAAGTAGCTTTGCAAACATGTGTACTTTTCATTGCGTCTACCTTAAACTTCAGCCGTTTGCATTTCTTGCGGTCACAGAAGCTCCCTGTGATCTTAACTAGGTGCAGCTGGAAAGTGCGAGCGTGTTGCCTCACGTGTGCTTCCCTCCATTGGAAATAAAATAACGAATTTGCTTGCAGGTCGCACACCAGAAACGCTGCTCAGCGTCACGCCATGCAGCGCCATGCATTTCAGAATTCTAAACATAGGTTTCTATCAGGGTACACACAACGGCGCTTCAAGTCGATGGCTGTCCGCGCCGCCCAGCCACCATTCGGGACACTTCATATTTCTGCTACGCCACAGAGCGCCATCTGAATAGTTTCATTTTTAACAACATCCGAATGTGCGTGTCTGAGTGTGCCGTGTCACAGCTCTGGTGCCTCAGTCAAAGTTAATTCAGTATGCATTATGTTCAGTTCAGTATGCACATGTTATTAGTCTCAGTGTACAACCTCGGAACTTTAAACTAGCACACATTTGGCTGGAAAAATATACAAAGACACAAATGATTTTGTACTCTCTGCTTGGTCTGTGTCCGACTCGTACATGTACTGCTGAATGCTGGTTCTCTCACTCATGTTGCTTCTCTCTGTCTGCCTGTCTGCTGCTAAACACAGAGTGGGGGAGCCTTTGGTTCCGCCCCCTTGTTACGTTTGGCGGGAAGTCGAAACTAATTTTCATGTGAAGCAACACACCCCTAAAATGGCTCCCTGTGTACACGCCCCCAAAATGACACTCTTTAACACAGTATAATAAAACAATCTGAATTGTGTTTTGAACTGAACCTGAACTGGCACACTCAGAAGAACCATAATATTAATATTACATCTTAAAAAAGGGGTAAACTATGTGCCCTTTAATACAAAATCCCTCTTTTACTTAAATTTTTTGTTATATATACAAAAATTCCAAGATTTGATCCAATACGTGATCCAAAATCACACTGGATTACTTTTGAAAATCTGGGCTCAGGTTATTGCTTGGATATCACATTTATGTTTTCATCAAAAGAAATGCATGCACATGTACTTCAATGTTTTTTGTTGTGTGTGTGTCTCACGCCATTGTAGGTACAATTTATCACTTTTTCATCTCCACCACGCGCCAGTCATCTGATACCTAACGGCCTTTCCTCAGAATAGTCTGTAAGCAAAAGGAAGTTGCTCTCGCCCTTATGTGGCCTCCCAGTGCCTGATATAGATATAATTTTATTCCGGTGATGTGCCTGTGTCAAATATTCTACCTCAGGGGTATTCTTTCCCACAGAAGAAGAAATTGAAATTCAATAGATTTCCCACCTCCAAAAGGTTGAACAGACCATGTAAGAGAGAGAGAGAAAGAGAGAGGGAGATGCCCAGCGGGAAAACTGTCATGCAGAGAAAGATGGTGCCCGACATTTAGTTATTCATTCCTATCTATTTTCACCCACAAAATTAGAGCTATTTGCCAGCCGCCGTCCATCTCCCGTTACTGCAAGGGACATTTCCCCCCCACCTTTAGCTTCTGCCCCGTAAATGCAGCCTATATTATCTGTATGTGCTGCTGATGGAAAGTGTCTTTATGGAAAATACCATCTCATGCAATCTAGCTGATGCTTATTTGGCTCAACAAACAGTGTTTTGGGTTCAGCTGAGTCACATTGTTGTTGTTGTTGTTGTTGTTAGGCTTTGATTGTGTCTCTCTAACCGCAGAACGAATGATACAGATAGGAAGAGTCCAGTTAATGTGCATTTTGATGTACACAATTGAACAGTCTGAATGTCTGATGGATTTTATGTTAGACATTTTTCATTTTATGAAGACGTTTCGGGAGCCAATGTGTGACAACGCCAACAGCTCATTTGCGTTGGTGTTCCATAATGTTGCACACTGGACAGTCTAATTTGTCATTTCAGACATGTTCAGGATAATATAATAGAGTGCATTTCCCTTGGGACAAACTTCACCAATGGAAAAACTCAAATAAGCACGGTTAAATCTCTTTTTCATGAAGTCGTAATGAATCACGCTGCATTACAGTCTTATATATTATAAAGTATTTATGTAGCCATTTTGTTTTGAAGCTCCAGTCGTGCTCATGTTTTGACAGCTCTTTAGCACTTTTTATTGAGTCTTCAAAGACAAAACTGCATAGACTACCTTCTCACATAATAGTGCCGGTCTTTGTTCAAGAGTTAGAAAAAGGATCAACATCAATCTGAAAACGTAGCCCTACATACATTTCTGGAATTATGTAGCAAGAAGTACGTACATCTTTAAAACGAGCGCTACAGGGCAACGTTCCTTTTCGCACTACCAGCTAACCTTTTACCTCTGTATGGACAGCTTTCCCGCTGTTGCCAGTTTGCCCAGTAGCTCGCCATGTACGTTGGCGGACTTGAGATGCAGATAGGAGTTGATCACAACAAGTCTGGGTTAGAGTCTGGCTAAGAACGATTCCAGAAAGTGGGTAAGACTAAAACTGAAGCCAAAAAAAATTTAATAAACCAGTAAATAACAGGGTGAGAATGTGGTAAAATCTGATTATGGTAAAATCTGAAAACGTGGTAAAAATCAGGCGAGGGCTTTTCTTTTTCAGGATTACTTATGAAAACATTCGATTGATTATAGGGAAGTGGGTGGGCGGGTCAATCTGTGCTTTTGAAAATACTATTGGTTGGGTTTAGAGAAGGAGGAGGGGAGTCAGTCGATCTGTCAGATATTTAGTCAGTCAGACAGCGGCCTCTGGTGGATTTACGCGAGAACAGCAGGCACAAATGGCACTCGAGAGAGGTGTTTGAGATCTCAAAAAGCATACACAGCAGCCTCTGGTGGATTTAAGAAAACAAAAACTGCAAAAAAATGTAGCTCCTGGGACATTTTTGGTGCTGTAATGTGCATGTGGTAATAAATGTTAGTCTGCACAAAAATGTCTATGTAAAAATGTTATTGATGTGATATAATATTCAAGAAATTGGTGTAGTCTGTTGTAATTAGTCTGTCAAACATGTATTTAATAAATAAGAAATAGCCTACATATAGCAAAATGTGCATCTCTAGGGTTATTTTTATTGCTTTCTACCAGTCACATTGTGGACAACAATTGGCTTTCCATAGGTAAATGTGATGTTGTTTGACTGGTTTTGACCGGTTTTGTGTAGCTATTGCTTACTCATCATTAAAAAAAGTTATGCCTCACATTTGAGTACAATTAACTCATTGTCATGTTCAAGAAACCAGTCTGAGATGATTCGGACTTTATGACATGGCATGTTATCCAGCTGGATCAGAAGATGGGTACACCATGGTCAAAAAGGATTGGACATGGTCAGCAACAACACTCAGGTAGGCTGTGGCATTGACACGATGCTTAATTGGCACAAATGGATCCAAAGTGTACCAAGAAAATACCCCCCACACCATTACACCACCACCAGCACCAACCTGAATGTTGATACAAGGCAGGATGGATCCATGCTTTCATGTTGTTGATGCCAAATTCTCACACTACCATCCAAATGTTGAAGCAGAAATCGAGACTCATCAGACTAGGCAATGTTTTTCCAATCATATATTGTCCAATTGTGATGAGCCTGTGTGAATTGTAGCCTCAATTTTCTGTTTTTAGCTGACAATAGTGGCACCTAGTGTGGTCTTCTGCTGCTGTAGCCCCTCTGCCTCAAGGTTCGATGTGTTGTGCATTCAGAGCAGCTCTTCTGCGTACCTTGGTTGTAACGAGTGGTTATTTGAGTTACTGTTGCCTTCCTATCAACTGAAACCAGTCTGGCCATTCTCCTCTGACCTCTAGAACTGTCGCTCACTGGATATTTTCTCTTTTTCTGACAATTCTCTGTAAACCCTAGAGATGGTTGTGTGTGAAAATCCCAGTAAATCAGGACTTTCTGAAATACTCAGACCAGCCTGTCTGGCACCAACAACCATGCCACATTCAAAGTCACTTAAATAACCTTTCTTCCCCATTCTGATGCTCAGTTTGAACTGCAGAAGATCATCTTGACGTGTCTACATGCCTAAATGCATTGAGTTGATGCCATGTGATTGGCTGATTAGAAATTTGCGTTAACGAGCAGTTGGACAGGTGTACCTAATAAAGTGACTGGTGAGTGTATATCTTTACTGTTTTCCTAGTGATAAGAATAGAAAAAAAGCATGAGAAGATGCCTGACGATTTTAAAGCAGAGCTACTTAAATAGAATCTTACTGATATAAGAGCGCAGTTAAACTAAATGTCGCAATGTCCGTGTTTCTCCACAAATAGTCAAAATTCTCTCAGATAGGCCTATTGAGTAAAATTAGCACTGAGAAACAACAGGGTGTGAAAATACATACTCTGAAGGAGAAAGTTCAAGCTTATTCATGAAGTGACCTGGTGATTGTTTAGTTTTACTGCAGTCAGAAAGTGTCAATTTTTCTCAAGTTATGATCAATGCTGCCTCAAAGAAGAGTTGGCACATTTATTGTCTAGCCTTTCTTTTCTCTGCCCTTTTTCAATGTTGAGTTCAATCGATATCCGGAAGCATTTAATGTTTTAATGTTACTTCCTGTTGGGAAAAAAAATCTATGGTTGTAAAGACCAAAGGGGGCACATTGTGACATCAAATCAGTATTTTACTTTCTGAGTATTGTTAAAACAGCAGTAGACAGCGCCATTGGCTCACCAATTGCACCAATTTAACATCACATATCACACAATAATGATGCCCCCCATTGTCCAAAATAAATGTGGATATTTTACCACAACTTAAATATTCTATTGGATTGAATTTCTACTTCATATTTCTTTAAGAGGCATTATTTCTGTTATAGTCTTGATTACCAAGGTACCCTTTGATTTAAAAAAAAGAATACCCCCAACACCTTAATCTGTTGTTTCAGAGCAGTTTCACAGATGCCAGAGTGGGGTGAAACAGTAATACATTAGCAAAGTCCCTTTAAAGCAAGTCATTCACTAGGCAGACTTCTTTTAAATGCCTCTCGGACAGTATGCTTGGGCATTCTATTTGAATGGGGAAACATCAAATTCTCCAAAAGTGCTTGCCAAGCTTACAATTCGATTTCATATTAAGAATCACCAATAAAGTTAAACAACAACTGTCTCTTTTGTTTCATTTCTAAATCTTTGAATCACACAAAATCTGCAGAAACTCATGTTTGAAATTCATGTCTAGTCCGAGCCCCGCCCCAGGAGAATCGTTTGTCTATAGTGATTAGTGGTTGGCTTGTGCACTAGAAGGCGGGGCTTCATTCGCCATATTGACTGTTACACTTTTCCCCATTCAAAAATATATGAGTGATTTGTCTTATGTATTCTAGAGTCTTTGGCGGAAGTCAGTAATATAAATATATTTAAAAAAAAAGTAATGTAGAGTAGGACAAATACAGTTATTTAGATTGCTAATATTGGGATGATTAGCTGTCTTGAAAGTCTGGTCATATTAAGGCTTCAAATTTGATTCTTTACCCGTTTATATTCATTTAAGACTTACGGTAACTAACTCTTTGACTGAAAAGCTACCAGAATTGGAGCCCATATAGTTGTTTTGGGATCCTACAGGTATGGAAGCTTTGTGCTACTTGTGTACTTGGAATAAAGACTGGTACTGTTTTGTCACACTATTTAAAATGCACTATAAGCATTCTTTATAACCACAGTAATACATTAAAAGGTAGTAAATCAGTTTGCTCAATAACTTTTATAAAATGAACAACCTTTATTTACCAGACACTTTTAATCAATAGACAGGCGATATCTCAGTAATGTTTCCAAAGGACATTTTACCATTAGGATGGCACAGAGCACTACTGTATACAGCCTGCGTTTTTCAATTTTACACTCCCAGATTCTCACTAGGGACCCTTGGAAGCCTAACCTCTTGATTTCAACAGACTGGATCAGAAGGTTGCCGATGTCCTCAGGCTAAGCCTGGAGCCACAGTCTCCCCTAAATTGTAACACCCTCTACTTGCTTAAAAACCTTTATCAGCTAAATGCATGTTAATATGGCACTTCAAAGCACTTTTGGGGACAGCGTTCAAGCCCTCAGATCACTATGTGTGTGTGTTATCACAAAACTGGCATTTTTACTAACCAAAATTCATGCCAATGTTTGGTCTTTTTTTTCTATTCATGAAAAAAAACTATAAATGATAAAAGCACTATAGATTGGTAGTGTACTTTTTCCATGACTATCCAATCATTCAAGAAGAAGTGCTTGAGTTTTGCTAAGTCAGCATGGAGTCATCGGAATGACTGATCTGACCTTCACAAAAGCAAAACTTGAATTGTTTCCAACAGATAAAAGAGAAAAGTCTGCATTTTTCATGTTAACAATACACATTTTTTTTAACGGGCAGCTATGTTAAAGTCCCAGCAGACATTTCCTATTGTACCACTCTTGTACATGTTTGACAGTCAAGGACATGTGATCTCTTTTGAAGCTTCTAATGTATTTTCCCCCTCACAGTAGTTTTCCTTTGTGTGTTCAGTAGTTTTCCTGCTGAGTGGTGAATGTTTATCAAAGTTATAAATCTTTGGAGAACTGAGGTGGACTTTGGCTAAATTAGACCTTCTTCTCTGCTTCCATTTTCAGAATTGACCATTCTGGTTGATTGAAAGCTGGGCTCCTCTGTGTAATTTATAGAGCGGGTGTTAAATTGGTTCTCCACTATAGGTGTAATAAATCTGAAACACCTGAAGTTTGATACTAATTTCAGGCACAAAACTTTGGAACCTCAGACTTCAGAAAAAAAAGAAAAAACTGCCTTCTCTTGGAAAAGAAAGTGAATTTAAAAAAGCAATGGAGTTATAGTCATAAACAAACGAATAAACAAACTACAAAAAAGAAACAATTGTTAGTATTAGATATGCAATCAATCAATCAACACAAATTATAAATAAAGCTGCGGTCACACTTGACTTTTCCTTCCAAAGACTTCCATTCATACGCACGCGAATGCGTCAGACCGGAAACGCGGGGTCATGCGTCAAGTTTCGCAGGTTGCTGCGGTGCAAAGTTCAAGCTTGGTGAACTCTAACCTGCGAAATCGCATCACTTGACTGCGTGAGACCAATGGAGGATCAAAACAGGACCTCTCTGGACAGAAATTTAAAACATGGAGCAATCGCTGGCTTTTTTAAATGTCTAATCATCTTGTTTAATCCCGCCCCTTTTCGCAGTGCCGCACGACAGAATTTCGCACACACAAAGCCCAATGTGACCGCAGCTTAAATATGACATTTTAAAAAATTGATTATAATGAATGATTACATGAATGAATTAATAATAATAATTATTATTATTAATAACCTGATGTAAACATTTCATTCATTCATTCTTCATGCATAGTTCATTCATATGCATACATACATACTCACGCATTCATTCATTCATTCACAAAACTGCATAACCTGACGTAAATATTTCATTCATTATTCATATTTCATTCATTTATTCATTCATTCATTCATTCGTTTGTTTGTTCATATACATACATACAGTTAAAGTCAGAATTATTAGACCCCCTGTTTATTTTTCCCCCAATTTTTGTTTAACAGAGAGATTTTTTTCAACATATTTCTAAAAATAATAGTTTTGATAACTCATTTCTAATAACTGATTTATTTTATCTTTGCCATGATGACAGTAAATAATATTTGACTAGATTTTTTCAAGACACTTCTATACAGCTTAAAGTGACATTTAAAGGCATAACTAGGTTAATTAGGTTAACTAGGCAGGTTAGGGTAATTAGGCAAGTCATTGTATACTGATGGTTCTGTAGACAGTCGAAAAAAAAAAAAAAAAAAAAAAAATGTATATATATATATATATATATATATATATATATATATATCTTAAAGGGGCTAATAATTTTGTCCTTAAAATGGTGTTTTTAAAAATTAAAAAATTAAAAAAATTAAAAACAAATAAGATTCTCCAAAAGAAAAAAAAAAAACATTATCAGACATAATGTGAAGTTTTCCTTACTCTGTTAAATATTGTTTGGGAAATATTTAAAAAAAGAGAAAAAAAAATCAAAGGGGGGCTAATAATTCTGACTTCAACTGTATGTCCATTAATCTATTCTTTCATACATTCACAAAACTGCACAACCTAAGGTAAACATTTCATTCGTTGATTCATTCATTCATTCGATCTTCATACATCATTCATTCATTTATTCATTCTTCATACATCATTCATTCGTTTATTCATACATACTTAATCATTTATTCACAAACCTGCATAACATGAGGTAAAAAAATCATTCATTCATTCATTCATTCATTCATTCAATCTTCATAAATCA